>NC_091382.1:14353713-14368863 GCF_038502225.1 Cherax quadricarinatus
GATATATGTAGGTGACATACTAAATGTAAGTGGTATACTATATGTAGGTGACATGCTATATGTTAGCACCATGCTATATGTATTTGACATGCTATGTGTAGTTGACATGCTATATGTAGGTGACATGCTATATGTCGGTGACATACTATATGTAAGTGGTATGATATATGTCGGAAACATGCAATATGTTGGTAACATGCTATATGTAGGTGACATGCTATATGTGAGTGACATACTATATGTTAGTGGTGTGCTGTATGTAGGTAACATGCTGTATGTAGGTGACATGCTAAATGTAGGTGACGTGCTATATGTAAGTGGTATGCTATATGTAAGTAACATGCTACATGTAGGTGACATGCTATATGCAGTTGACATGCTATATGTAGGTGACATACTATATATAGGTGACATGCTATTTAAGTGATATGCTATATGTAGGTGACATGCTATATGTAGGTGATATGCTATATGTAGGTGATATACTATTTGTAGGTGACATGCTATATGTAAGTGATATGATTTGTGTAAGTGACATGCTATGTGAAGGTAACATGCTATATGTAAGTGGTATGCTGTATGTAGGTAACATGCTATATGTAGGCAACATGCTATATGTAGGTGAGATGCTACATATAGGTGACATGCTATATGTAGGTGACATGCTATGTAAGTGATATACATGTAGGTGATATGCTATGTGTAAGTGATATGCTCTATGTAGGTTACATGCTATATGTTGGTAACATTCTATATGTAGGTGACATACTATATGTAGGCGTCATGCTATATGTAAGTGATATGCTATATGTAAGTGATATACTATATGTAGGTGACATGCTATATGTTGGTAACATTCTATATGTAGGTGACATACTATATGTAGGCGTCATGCTATATGTAAGTGATATGCTATATGTAAGTGATATACTATATGTAGGTAACATGCTATATGTAGGCAACATGCTATATGTAGGTGAGATGCTACATATAGGTGACATGCTATGTAAGTGATATACATGTAGGTGATATGCTATGTGTAAGTGATATGCTATATGTAGGTGACATGCTATATGTTGGTAACATTCTATATGTAGGTGACATACTATATGTTGGTGACATGCTATATGTAGGTGACATGTTATATGTAAGTGATGTGCTACATGCATGTGATATGATATATGTAGGTGACATGCTATACATAGGTAACATGCTGTATGTAGGTAACATGCTATATGTAGGTAACGTGCTATATGTAAGTGATGTGTTATACGTAGGTGGTACGCTATATGTAGGTGACATGCTGTATGTAGGAAACATGCTATATATAAGTGACATGCTCTATGTAAGTTATATGCTATATGTAGGTGACATGCTATACGTAGGGGACATGCTATATGTAGGTGACATGCTATATGTAGGAGATACTATATGTAAGTGATATGCTATATGTAGGTGACATGCTATATTTAGGTGACATGCTGTATGTAGGATAAATGCTATATCTAAGTGACATGCTATATGTAAGTGATATGCTATTTGTAGGTGACATGCTATATATAGGGGACATGCTATATGTAGGTGACATGCTACATGTAGGAGGCATGCTATATATAGGTGACATGTTGTATGTAGGAAACATGCTATATGTGAGTGACATGCTATGTGTAAGTGATATGCTCTATGTAGGTGACATGCTATTTGTAGGTGACATACTACTTGTAGGTGACGTATTATATATAGGTGACATGCTATATGTAGGTGATGTGCTATATGTAGGTGACATGCTATGTATAGGTGACATACATGCAATATGTAGGTGACATGCTATATGTAGGTGTCATGCTATATGTAGGTGACATAAAATATGTAGGTGACATGCTATATGTAAGTGACATGCTATATGTAGGTGACATGCTATATGTAGGTGACATGTTATATGTAGGTGACATGCTATATGTAGGAAACGTGCTATATATAAGTGACATACTGTATGTAAGTTATATGCTATACTATGTAGGTGACATGCTACATGTAGGGGACTTGTTATATGTAGGTGACATGCTATATGTAGGTTTCATGCTATATGTAGGTGACATGCTATACATAGGTGACATGCTATATGTAGGTGACATGCTGTATGTACGTAACATGCTATATGCAGATAACATGCTATATGTAGGTGGCATGCTATATGTAGGTGACATGCTATATGTAGGTGACATGCTATATGTAGGTGATATGCTATATGTAGGTTACATGCTATATGTAGGTAGTATGCTATATGTAGGTTATACGCTATTCGTAGGTTACACGCTATATGTAAGAAACTTTCAAGGACTGCAACACATGCACTTGGGAGCATGAATATTTTAGTGACTAAAAAACACTTGAAAACATGTTCCATTATAACACTCAACTTCACATTAGAGAAGAAAACTGAAAAAAAATTGACATTGCTTAGAATGATCCTTAAATAGTCATACATGCATCAGTACATATTTTGGGCAGCTCTAGCTACCGGTCAGCTCATATCCTGATGTAAAAGGTCATCTATCCTCTCCACTCACCTGCACTGCTGCCTTAAATATTTCATGCCTTTCAAAATATTGTGTAAGATTTCAGAATGCTGAGTGTCCAAGCAAGTCGTCAAGTACATGAGTGGGTGTGTGATAGTGTGAGTTAGACTTGCTTAACTTGTGTCCAGTAGGCCTGAAGCAGTGTTACTTTCTTCTTAATTAAGTGAGTGTGACTTGAACCTGGATAGCTTATGTCAGTAGGTTTCTGCAGTTCTCTCTCTTAAGTCTTCATGTATTTACAAAGGTTTTCATGTGACTTGCATGTCTTTTAATTACTTGAACCGTGTTAGGCAGGTACTGTTAGAATTACAAGTAATAAAGACAAAATATATATCATAGAAAACGTTTTGAGAGTAAATTAAGAGTAAGACGGAAAGGTTCCAGGAAATGTAGCGGGTGTATACAAGAAATGTTTACAGTGAAACATACAGGTGAACAATATTTAGATAAGGATAAAAAGGTGTTTGTGGCATTTATGGATTTGAAAAAGGCATATGACAGAGTGGATAGGGGGGCAATGTGACAGTTGTTGCAAATGTATGAAATAGGAAGGAAGATGGTTACTGAAAGCAGTGAAGAGTTTTAACGAGGATAGTGAGGATGAAGTTAGAGTAAGTAGGAGAGAGAGAGATAATTTCCCAGGAAAAGTAGGCCTTTGACGAGAATTTGTGATGTCACCAATATTGTTCAATATATCTATAGATGGGGTTGCAAGAGGTGTTGGTAAGTGGTGTTGAGTTAAAAGATAAAGAATCTAACACAAAATGGGAGTTGTCACAAATGCTCTTTGCTGATGATACTGTGATTTCGGGTGATTCTGAAGAGAAGTTGCAGAGGCTGGAGGACGAGTTTGGTAGGGTATGTAAAAGAAGAAGATTAAAAGTTAATATAGGAAAGAGCAAGGTGATGAGGATATCAAAAAAATTAGGTGATGAAATATTAGATATCAAATTGGAGAGAGAGAGTATGGAGGAGTTGAATGAATTCAGATATGTAGGAGTGGACTTGTCAGCAGATTGGTTTGTGAAAGATGAGGTGAATCATAGAATTGATGAGGGGAAAAAGGTGAGTGGTGCACTTAGCAGTCTGAGGAGACAACGAACTTTTTCAATGAAAGCAATGAGGGGAATGTATAAGAGTATAGTTATACCAACACTCTTGTATGGGTGTGAAGCATGGGCGATGGATGTTGCAACAAGGAGAAGGCTGGAGGCAGTGGAGATGTCATGACAGAAAGCATTGTGTGATGTAATTATAATGCAGAGAATTCGTAGTTTTGAAATTGGGAGGAGGTGTAGACTTACCCAAACTATTATCCAGAGGGTTGAGGAGGGGTTGTTGAGGTGGTTCGGACATGTAGAGAGAATGGAACAAAATAGAATGACTTTGAGAGTGTACAAATCTGTAGTAGAGGGAAGGTGGGGTAGTTTGGAGGGAGAGGGTAAACGAGGTTTTGTGTACGAGGGACTTGGACTTCAAGCAAGTATTCATGAGTGTGTTAGATAGGAGCGAATAGAGACAAATGGATGTTAGGACTTGAGGTGCTTGATGGAGGGATTCAGGGAAACCGGCAGGCTGGACTTGAGTCCTGGAGATGGGAAGTACAATGCCAGCACACTGAAGGAGTGTTAATGTTACAGTTTTATAACTGTAGTGTATGCACGCCTCTGGCGAGACAGTGAAGGAGCGAATGATTATTGGTTGTGGAGAGATGTAGGTTTAAAGGTGATGTTGTGGATCACATTATGGAATCACGAAGGTTTGTTGTGTTAAGGTAGCTACTGTTTCAAAATTATTTTAAAATTTTCAAATTTTCTAATTAAGTTTTTTCTATGGTTTCGTGTCATAATTCACTTATATTTACTGTTCATTAACCTAAACAAATGTAAATGCTCAATAAAGAAAAATAAATGTAAACAGAGTTTAAATAAAGGCTCCCATTATTCCCTGTACACAACAAGAATTATTTTATACTGTGCTCAACTATGGCGCAGAACTGTTTTCTCTGATATAGCTCTAACAAGGCCAGTTGAGACCATTTTGGAGACCTTGGTATTTTGGTTCAAATTTACTTTAACGGTAATTTTCCAGATATTGGATAATTAGATTAATTTACTATGACATTTTTTGACAAATTGGGGCTTTTTCAATTTCCCCAGGTGGGCAAAATACCTTTTAAATGTTGCGTATGTGTCTTTATTTAATGTTTTTTTGGTATTTATATAGTGAACAATGCTTTAACTAAGGAAGCATTATCACAAAAAATGAAAATCAGAAACACTTACATAATGGTGTGTCAAGGACATTGTCAGATTTTCAACATTGACGCCCTGGAGACAAGTAAGGAGAATGTTGCTCTGTGACTCCATCTCCACTTCACCATCTGGACATCCGAAAAGCTTTCCGGTGTACTGTGCGACCTCCTTGAATTTTCCTCCCATTCCCCCGGGATTGATCATTGTACCGGAATATATAATACCTCGAGCAAACAAGCCTGGTAATACAAAAAATCCCATATGTTTGCACAAAGGTAAGCAATAGATCCATGTGGATCATTCAGAGCAGAGTGGAGACACTATCTGTTTTCTGCTTACTACGAGAAGACCCTTAATTCATACTCACTTACATGTATTGCATATTTATTATACTTATTATTGCGCATATATCCACTAGACACTTTACAGTTAGAAAAGAGAAGAATTTATTACCAGGTGTCACTTATATTATTGTTAAGTGTAAAGGCTTATTGTTTTTTAAAAAGCTCAAGGTCACGAGGATCAGCCTGCATGTAACCTCTACTCTACACCAGCAGACAGGGACACTTTAATCCTAAATATGTATTTAATTCACAATAAATTTATGCTCTCATAAACATGAAAAATTTAAACACATGAAAATAAATCCTTCCCAATTTTTACAACCAAACCCCCAAAATATAGTTATTGATTTTTTATTCACAGAAATTAAGTGTTAAAATTAAAACTTTGAGTTGTAAAAAGAAATTTGATGTTCAAACATTCAGCTTCAGGGTGTCACGTGGGGTTTTGAAACATGAATTGGGTAATGAACACTCATGTAGGATGTTAAGTACATATATTAGATGTAATATATGGGAACACCTCGCTTGACCTGCCGTCTATCCTGACGTCTCTACTTGGTCTGACTCACGAGTGCCTAGAGGGTGAGTGGCATAGAAATCATGCTAGGTCAGCTGTAATAGTGAATAATAGTCAGTGATTCACGCAGGAGCAGAAAATCATGCCCAAGGGTCAGGCACGACCTATTTCCACATTGGTCAAATGTGACACCACCTACGACTGCTGCACCTCTCCTGCCTACGGTATATAAGCTACTTCTTCACACATATACTGTATTCTTTTCAAGATTGATGGACTGACCACATCGATTCAAGGCTGAGAGGACTGATTACCTCAAACTCCTCCTGTTCTTCACCATTCTCCTTTGTATGGACTGATGAAGCTACTGTGTGGCAAAACGTATCCTCAATAAAGATACCAAAGAGTTGCACATGTGTCTAATTTATCAACATGTCGGTTCTCTGAACCATTCATCTACACTACTGACACTACTGGTAACTGGTACTGGTACTACTGAGAAGGATAAAGCTACAGAGAATCTCTTCTAACATTCAAACGCAGTAACCTTCGTTTAATACTGACTGCTAACCTTCAGAGTATGGAGACAAAATGTGGAAATGTACTGAGACTCCCCCAGAGCTCACTCCATATAAAGTGATTCTGCTAGCGTCTCCTCCGAAATTGTGAACGTTTCTTTGTATCCACTGAAGAGCCATTGTCTGGTCTTTTAGTCCAAAATTACCAGGAATCACTGTGTCTTCTGTTGACAGGAAACCTAAATATGGAGAAAAGTATATTTGTATTAAAGAGCTCTATTTCTTGAATCATTCTAATGTTCCATGAAATCTCTGCGAAATTCAAAGCCAAAAACTTTGTGACTTAATTAGGCATGTTAATAGTAGCAGTCATGAATTTCATTACATTGTTCCTTTATAGCTAGCTAGCAATAAACAAATGAATTACTTAAGAAAATTACAATAACATACAGTAAAATAGGATTCCACACGTCAACTCATCATCAACTCATTACCTATCCCTAATTCCTTATCGCTTTTTCATCACAGATATATTTTAACTTAGGATAATCTAGGCTAGTTTACATTAGATTAGAAAAGGGTGGGGTACTTGAACCTTTAAAACTACACATGATCATTAAAAATCAAGATAAAACAAGAAGTAACATATCTGGCAGCGGTGTAGCTTTGTGAATATGTGCAACAAAGATCTGAACGACTCTCACATGTAGTGAGAATTATAGACAAAAACTATACACATTTTTGTGCGTTTATCAAACGTGCTATTATTATTATTATTATTATTATTATTATTATTATTATTATTATTATTATTATTATTATTATTATAATAATAAACTTGTACTGGTCATGCAGCTCTTGGAGAATGTGAGATAATCATGTTTGAGTCAAGGATAGTTAGGGGGGGGCTACAATTATTTTTAATTTATTCCATAGAGACATGCAAGAGGATAAACATTTAATACTTCAAAACCACAGAGGTAAAGTTCTATATATAAAATATTTGTAGATAATATATTATTTTGACTTATCAATGTGGATAAGAAGGTATAAAACATTAAACTTTTGTGAGTGAAGACTTGTTCCTCCGTCACTGTCTGGTACCTTAAGCTGTGACTGAACTTGGGTTTAGTACAAAAATGCACTAGAAGATAATTATATAAAAATGTACACGTACCAAGAATGCCAAGACGGTACTGGATAATAATAAATATTATATCTTCATTCATGAGGACATATGGTGTAAATTTTCTTATTCCTCCAAAAAAGAAGCCGCCTCCAGGAATTAAGATAATGACTGGAAGTTGGGCTTTAGGCTCACCAGGCTGTAATGAAGACTATTATTATTATTATTATTATTATTATTATTATTATTATTATTATTATTATTATTATTATTTGCTGCAGTAATTATCAATGAGGATCAATGTTCCTATTTTGTGTTTAGTAATTTTTCATTACGAGTCTTGAGTTACAAATATTATGAATCTCTTTGCGAGCATCAAGCTTATGGAAACACATTCAACGAGATGTGTGAATTTCACATTGTATATTTATTCTCAGTATTCATTATATTAAGTGCAACTGCTTGTAATGTAAATATCTAAGCAGCTAATGACTTGGCAGGACCTCACTGCCTAATAGCAAGCAAAAGGGTAAGTTGTTCAGACCAAACTTCTATGGGAAAGAAATGTGATATAAATAAATGACTTTGACCGTGGAATGATTGTTGGTGTCAGATGGTGTGTCTTAATGGTGTAGGCTTATCTCCTGGCATTTTCACATACGAAAAAGTACGAAACATCTTCTAAGCGGCAGTTCTATGGGCGAAACCGCTTTGTTAATAAGAAATGTCAAAGGAGAATGATCAGACTGATTCCAGCTGACAGAATGATATTGATAACTCAAATAAACACGGATTACAACAATGGTATGCCGAGGAGTATCTCTGAACACACAACATGTCGATCCTTGAGGTGGATGGGCACCAGCAAGAAGAGACAACACCGGGTCACACTCCTTTCAGCTGAGAACAAGAAATTGAGACTACAGTTTGCACGGGCTCGCTAAAACTTGACAGTTTAAGGCTGGTCTGACGAACTGCGATTTCTGTAGCGACATGCAGATGTAAGGGTTAGAAATTTACGTAAACCTATAGGATGTGGAGGAACAAGAGATTCCTAGCATGAATAAGCTGCCGACAATTCTGCAACACCTGCATGATGCTATCAAGTCAGCATTAACTAGAAACTCTAAGGATTGTTTCCAGCACCTAGTTGAATGCATGCCGTGAAGAATTCAGGTTGTTCTAGGGGTAAAGAGGGACTCTACCCAGTAGTACAAGGGTGTACCTAATAAAGAGGCCATTGAATGCATATTGAGAGTTTAATTAAAAAATCAGGAAATAAAGAATTTTTAACCATTGAAGAGCAGTTTAGATAAATCATATTATGATGTGTTAGAGATGGGCTTAATTATTTTTATCAGTCATTAACTAAACTAATCTTTGATATACAATAATGAAAATGAGATTATGTGGTAGAAAATAATTTTACTCGTTTATTATTTAATATTGTAGCTCCTTTGGCAGTCATATATTTTTCTGAAAAGTTAAGTTTTTATTTTTTAATAATAACGATATTGCTGAAGTTTTAAATGAAAGACAGGACTTAAAACTGATAAAACAGTGACGCTGTTATTACTTTATGGACAGAATATCCATACAGAAATTATGAGACGGTTACAGTACAAGTTTAATGAAGTTATTATGTTTGGTAAAGTTCCTCAGTTTTACAAGACAGTGAGGAAATACCTGTATACTACCTGTCTCTCTGCATGACGTCAATACTGTCTCTACAAGACGTCATTCATCACAAAAACTGGTATATAAACTAAGCTTCGCTATGAAAGCAGCTTAATCATATCGTGTCACTTAAACATTATATATTAATACAAAATTTTTCCAGATATATCAACATTGAATGAGTTTAAACCGGAAAAGATAAAGAATATATTGGTTGAACCTTGGGAGTGAAGATGCTGAGGTAAAGACAGTCTTCGTCTCCCTCGTAAAATGGTTCTCCAGCAAACAATGAGTGGCCGTTGACCTGGGAGCAGAGTGGAGGATCCTGGGACCCATCCTTCACTCCCTCCCACCCATCACCACGAACTGGGTCCTGTAAAGAACATCATCATTAGCATTATGAGTGTTATAATTATATTATTATTATTATTATTATTATTATTATTATTATTATTATTATTATTAATATTATTATTATTATTAATATCATTATTATTATAAACCCATAAGAATCATACAACACATGAGGAACGGTAGCTAAAATTCCTTGGACCAGTGAATACTTCACCAGTATCAAGGTGCTGAAAGATGTAAGTCACCAGCAGAAGTGAATGTAATCTTTAGATTTTACCAGTAGAAAATGGACGATCCTTGATTACGTCCACTCAGAATAGAAAAAAGTGTAAAATTAATTAGTTAACCAGGTTTTGAGCTGATACACTGCACGAGGTCCTGTATGTTACGTCACCAGTACACAACCAATGAAACATACGTAAAAAATTAACAGAAACAATGTGTATAATATTTACAGAATTAAGGAAAGCTGTAACACATTTAAAAAGCTTCTAAAAAATGAGGTAAAAAATACAATATTTCAAAATCAAATTCTGTTTTCTTTACAAAAGAAAAAAATACATAAATTTAGCTTGTACCAGTTTTCTAAATTATCATAAATTATAAATTCTTCCAGATATCAAATTTTCGTTTGGGAAATAAGTTGTTTACCTCTAATTACCTGAAAATTCATTATTAATAGTATAATCTTACTCTCTGTCACTGTTCTTCAATTATGTATATAGAATCAATCACCTTCTAATTATTATATTTCACTGATTTTCTTTTTAAATTATATTTTTTCTAAACTTTCAGATTTAAAAAAGATAATGTATATATTCATAATTTCTGGAGAAAGAAAAATTCAATAAACTCATCAACAACAATTTTCCTAAATAATTTTCCTTTCAGGTACTTTCATATTTTTTTTTTACCTTAAGGGCAATCATGAAACTTTTTCAGTCTGATATTTCCACACACACTCACACATTATATATACATGTATATACCAACTCAGCTCGGTTTTGGTGTTCAACCAGCCTGTGAAGCAGCTGCGCAGCAGCACGAGTGTACATCAACAACTTGTCTGGTGAAAAAGCCTTGATCAAATTGGACATTGCTAACGCTTTCAACTTAGTTAGGATCATTTTTCTAGGATTTTCCAAGTGTAGATTATGATATATCTTGACTGCGTTCCATCGGGTACAAATCAAGTGTTTCCAAGCCTTCCCAGTAGTTAAGGTGTTTTGACGGAACTTATATGTGCAGTAAAGGTTCTCTGCACATTCTCTAGATCTGCAATTTCACTTGATTTGAATGGAGATGTTAATGTATAGCAATATTCCAGTTTTGAGAAAACAAGAGATTTAAAAAGGACCATCACTGGCATGGCATCTCTTGTTCCGAAAGTTCTCATTATCTATCATATCATTTTCTTCTCAGATGTGATAGTGGCACTGTTGCAATCTTTGAAAGTGAGGTCCACAGATATGCACAAATGGTCCAACCTGAGTTGTGTTCATAATAGGCACTAATTTAGCTAATTCACTCTGTCAGTGAAAATTGAATTAAATTCAGGATTGCTTTTTAAAACAGTTTGTGACAGAAGCAACTAGTGGAAATAACCTGTCTGGCTTGGTTCTTGTCAATAAGAAATCACTAATTAATAATTTTGAGGTTAATGATGAGCTTGGGAATAGTGATCACAAATCACTTAGTTTCATTATACAATAGAACCTCGGTACTCGAACATAATTCAGTCCAGAAAGCTGCTCCAGTGCCAGTCCATTCGATAGTATCGAGCAAATTTTTCACAATCAATTTACTTTTTGGTTGACTGTTATCACTAATCTTCGTAGGCACCATGGTGACTTATTTATACAAATAAAAAAAAATGCTAAGAAACACGAAAGAGTTTACTGCGAAATTCTGGCAGGTTGCGTTTGTTTGGTCGAGTGCTGAGCTTTGTTCGAGAAGGGAGCTGTTCGAGTTCCGAGGTTCCATTGTAACATGGAATTACCCTAATAACTACAATCAAGTCTCTGCTCCTGACTTCCACTTAGCCAATTTCGCATTATTGAAAAATTACCTGGGTGGGTTGAACTGGATTGACCTGACTATGGGTTAGGTAGGTGGTGATAGTTGCAAATATGACTATTTTCAGAGCATAGTTCTAGTTGCACACATTACTTAAGTTCCTAGTGGAGAAATCAGATCAATTAAAAATGATCCAAAATAAATAAACAATAGATTAAAACATCTTATTGGTCAAAAAATGGGCATTTTCAGGTGAATCAAAAGAGGAGAGAGGCACTTAAGAAATCAGTATATTGAATTTAAGTGTGAAATAAAAAAAGGAATAAGAAAAGTAAAAAGATATTATGAGGTTAAAGTTGCAAAACATTGCAAGAGTAACCCAAAAGGTTTCTTTCAAGTATACAGAAGTAAGATTAAGGGAAAAAAGAGGAACACTCAAAAGTCACTCAGGTCAGCTCACCAACAGTGATAAAGAAATGTGTAGAATTTTTGACACTTATTTCCTCTCAGTTTTTATGCATGGAGACACTTGTAATATTCCAGAAATAATAAACTATTTTGAACTGAATGATGCTAAGTCATGCACGATCCAAGTCACTGGTGATATGGTTTTCAGACAAGTAGATAAATTAAAATCTAACAAAGCCATAGGCCCTGATGAATTGTTCACAAGGGTATTAAAGGTATGTAAGGTGGAACTTAGTGAACCTTTGGTTAATCTTTTAAACGTATCACTGCAAACTGGCATTGAACCAGGTAAGTGGAAATTGGCAAATGTGATACCTCTCTACAAAGCAGGATACAGATCCTTAGCTTCGAACTACAGACCAATAAGCCGAATCTCCATGGTGGGAAAATTGGTGGAATCTATAACTGCCGAGGCTATTTGTAGCCACCTCGAAAGGCATAAATTAATTAATGAATCTCAGCACGGTTTTACAAAGGGGCGTTCCAGCCTTACGACCTTACTAAGTTTTGTCCCTAAGGTACTTGAGGAGGTAGATCATAGTATAAGGACTTCATAAAGGCTTTTGACAGGGTCTCACATCGGAGGTTATTAAGGAAAGTTGAGGCACACGAAATAGAAGGAGAAACTTTTTCCTGGATAGAGGCGTGGCTGACAGATAGGGAACAGAGAATTTGTATAAATAGGGAGAAATCAGAGTGTAGGAAGTGTCACTAGCAGTGTTCCATAGGAGTCAGTGTTGGGCCCCTTATTGTTCACAATTTACATAAACGATGTAACAAAAAACGCGATTCTAAAAGCTTAGAGATCTCCGGTGAATACTAGAAAGGACTGCTCTTCTAGCATCCAGCCTGTTACTGGGTTTTCATAACAATTAGTCAGTATCCTGGTCCAATTATCCATTAGAATTCAGTATGATTCAATAGTGCTTCAGGATTACAACTGGTAGGCTACTAACTAGAGAAAATAAAATTTAATAAATTTATTAGTCATTAAGTTGTCTAAGCGTATATCAAATTAAATTAAATTAATCACAGTAATTAAAATAATGTCACTTCTCTCGTTTACAGTATTATTGTGCTGAAAGCACATATCACATTTATAATTCTTAAGTACCGTCTGGTACATTAACATTTAATAAGATATTACAAATATGTACAAGTAAGTTTGTGTGTAGGAGTGTAAGTGCTCTAAGTAGTTTGCTATGTCTCACGACTCGACTAAACTTAAACAAGTGACTGAAAAAGTCCTCCAATAAACTAAGTTCTTGACCAACTGGCAATCAGAACAGCCTGCTTGAACAGTAAAAAGAATGCTAAGCCCAATAGCAATATAACAATCAACTGCGACACACAATCAGGAACAAGGAGATAATATAACGACACTAAGTAGGGACCATCTGCAGATCCTCCACAAAAGTCACAAAACTCCCATACTACTGAATCTAAGTTCAGCATAAGAAAATCCCCGACTGTGATAATACACAGATACCAGTAGAAATTAGGTCAGAAGCTACAGCTCAGCACCTGAGTTATTTAGAGTGTCTATGCGACACACAACCTCAGTACAACGTCGAAAATCACCAAGTCTATACAATGTTCTGTGAACAGAGTTCTACAGAACTAACAAGAATAATGAGACAGACAATCTGTCCAACCACCAAGAGAGTCTAGACCAGACTGAATACTTCAGGAGAGGTGAGGAAACCCCTCCCCTCGATCATGTGATAGCTCCGTGGACAGCTGCAGCTCGGAAACAGAAGCCGGCTGAGTAACAAGCAAAGAGCGATAATTACAGTAGTTAGACAATCAAGACTTGAACTGAGCACATACTATGTAACATCCTACCTAACAACATAACTATGTCAAATAATATTATAAAGCAATATATTCACGATTTAGCTATTATCGCAAATATAAGCAGTATAAAATTATATGAAAAGGTAATATACATTATATTCATAATCATAATATACATTATATATATTGCAACCCATTCAGGGGTTGCAACACCCCCCAACACGACAAACGGTCACACTAGGAGTTGCATTAATGTCTTTCACATTACTGATTACTCAGGTTACATTACTAACAGTTTAATAAAAAAAATGTAAGAGTCAATCTTGTGCCAAGCACTTCTATAATTTCACAGTGTATATGCAATAAGATATGCCCCTAGTACTAGGGCAGTACACAGTATCGTATCTCCGCATACTCGTGGTTATGTACATCAGTGTAGAGACAGGATAACGTAGACTAGCAGGTATATCTAGGGGTTATTGGAAGTTAAATACAAGTGTGTTAGGCTATGAGTAGGGGATAGAGGGATTTGCAATGCTGTGGGAGGGGATACGTGCAGAGGTAAATGGGGTAGAGGATGTGGTGATGTGGTGGGATGGTGTGGCTTAAGAACGGATTAAGCAATATTACGTAAAGGAAGGGAAACGTATCAATTCTTTAAAATATGGGCTTGCCAACTATTTGGAGGATAGGTTATGGGGTTGTTATACGAGGGGGATGGTGGTGGGCACTTATCCAATGGATGATATTATGGCAATTAAAGGGAGGCTGCGTGAGGTACAGGATGAGAGGTTCCAAGCGGTGTGGGTACAGGCGGGGGTGGAAGAGGTGTTATGGGGCGATAGACCTTCATCATGCATATTGCGTAGGCAGAAACAAAGACAGCAGGCAATGACTATACCATGGTTGGAGGTTCATGAGTCGATAGGAGGGTACAGGGAGGGGCAGGTCATACAAGCTACGGAAGGAATGGGGGCGTTTGCTGATAAGTGGTATGAGAAGTACTGGCAACGAGAAGGGGTAGAGGATAGGGTTTTAGAACAGGTGTGTGAGAGTGTGGTATGTCAGTTGCGTAACAGTGATAGGGAAGCACTGGGTGGGGAAATAACTGAGGGGGAAATATGGAGGGCTTTAAGTGGAATGCGAAAGGGCAAAGCACCGGGAATTGATGGACTCCCGGCTGAGTTTTATCAGCAGCATTGCGAATTAATGAGGCATTTTTTGGTTAGGTTATTAAATTGCATGAAGGAGAGAGGTGAGCTGGGTGAGAAGCAGGCAACGGCTGTCGTTGTATTGGTACCGAAGGGCAGAATACGCTTCTGGATTACCGGGCGATCTCGTTGTTAAGCACAGATTACAAATTGTTTGCAAAAGATTTTGGGAAATTGGGTCAAGTGTGTGGTGGGGCGGTTAGTATCAAAAACTCAGTTTGGTTTGCCAGGGAGGTCTATGGTGGAGGGGCATGGGTTACTTAGGGATTTCGTGGAGGCAAAAGGGGG
>NC_091382.1:14368963-14501463 GCF_038502225.1 Cherax quadricarinatus
TCAGGTCCAACTCACACCCACCCACATCCACTCATGTATTTATCCAACCTATTTTTAAAGCTACACAACGTTCTGGCCTCTATAACTGTACTCGGGAGTTTGTTCCACTCATCCACAACTCTATTACCAAACCAGTACTTTCCTATATCCTTCCTGAATCTGAATTTTTCCAACTTAAAAACCATTGCTGCAAGTCCTGTCTAGGCTAGATATTTTCAGCACACTATTTACATCCCCTTTATTTATTCCTGTCTTCCATTTATACACCTCAATCATATCCCCCCTAATTCTACGTCTTTCTAGAGAGTGCAGATTCAGGGCCCTTAGTCTATCCTCATAGGGAAGGTTTCTGATACATGGGATCAACTTTGTCATCCTCCTTTGTACATTTTCCAGAGAATTTATATCCATCCTGTAATACGGTGACCAAAACTGTGCAGCATAATCTAAATGAGGCCTAACCAAGGATGTATAGAGTTGAAGAACAACCTGAGGACTCCTGTTATTTATGCTTCTTGATATGAAGCCAAGGATTCTATTAGCTTTATTGCGAACACTTATGCACTGTTGTCTTGGTTTCAGATTACTGCTAACCAGAACTCCTAAATCTTTTTCGCAATCCGTAATATTAAGATCTACATTATTTAGTTTATATGTGGCATGGTTATTGTCCTGTCCAACATTTAGAACTTTGCATTTGTCTATATTAAACTGCATCTGCCACTTCTCCGACCACTGCATCAGTGTATTCAAATCTTCCTTGAGTGCTCGAATGTCCTCGTCAGAATGAATTCGACGGCCTGTTTTGGTGTCATCGGCAAACTTGCCGATGTCGCTCTTTATGCCCTCATCTATGTCGTTTATGTAGATTGTGAACAGCAGGGGGCCCAACACTGACCCCTGTGGAACACCGCTCGTAACGCTTCCCCACTCTGATTTCTCCCCATTTATGCAAACTCTCTGCTGCCTATTTGTCAACCATGCCTCTATCCAGGAAAAAATTTCTCCTCCTATTCCATGTGCTTTAATTTTCCTCAATAGTCTCTGATGTGGGACCCTGTCAAAAGCCTTACTGAAGTCCATATACACAATATCATATTCATTACCATGATCTACCTCCTCAAATACCTTAGTGAAAAAAGTTAATAAATTCGTAAGGCAGGAACGCCCCTTTGTAAAACCATGCTGAGATTCGTTGATTAATTTATGTTTTTCAAGGTGGCTACGAACTGCCTCGGCAATTATTGATTCCATAAATTTTCCCACTATGGAGGTTAGGCTTATAGGTCTATAGTTCGAAGCTAAGGACCTGTCACCTGTTTTGAAAATAGGTATCACATTTGCCATTTTCCACTTATCTGGCACCATGCCAGTTTGTAGTGATATGTTGAAAAGATTAGCCAAAGGTGTGCTAAGCTCCTCTTTACATTCCTTTAGAACCCTTGCATACAGTTCATCAGGGCCTGGGGACTTGTTAGGTTTCACTTTATCTATCTGCCTAAGGACCATGCCACTCGTGACCCTAATCGTGCACAGTTTATTCTCGTCCTGTTCTACATAATTTATCATTACTGGAATATCGCTGGTATCCTCCGGTGTAAAAACTGAGAGGAAGTATGTGTTAAAAATTCTACACATTTCCTTATCACTGTCAGTGAGCTGACCCGAGGAACTTTTGAGTGGGCCTATCTTGTCCCTGATCTTACTTCTGTATACCTGAAAGAATCCTTTTGGGTTAGTCTTCGATTCTCTTGCAACTTTAACCTCATAATCTCATTTTGCTTTTCTAATTCCCTTTTTTATTTCTCTCTTTAACTGAATATATCGATTTCTTAATAGCCCCTCTCCTCTTTTGATTTGCCTATATATGCCTCTCTTTTGACCAATCAGATATTTTAATCTATTGTTCATCCATTTAGGATCATTTTTATTTGATCTGATTTCCCTATTTGGAACATAATTTGACTGAGCAGCTAGAACTATGCCCTGGAAAGCATCATATCGGCAACCATCACCACCTACCTGACCCTTAGTCAGGTCATTCCAGTTCAGCCCACCTAAGTAATTTTTCAGTCCTATGAAATCAGCCAAGAGAAAGTCAGGGACGGAGACTTGATTGCCATTATTAGGGTAATTCCATGATATATTAAAACTGAGTGATTTGTGATCACTTTCCCCAAGCTCATCATTAACCTCAAGATTATTAATTAGTGTTTCCCTACTGGCAAGAACCAAGTCAAGGAGGTTATTTCCCCTAGTAGGCTCTGTCACAAACTGTTTTAAAAAACAATCCTGGATCGTATCAAGAAAGTCACCTGACTCTAAATTTCCTGTCAAATTGCTCCAGTCAATCTGTCTATAGTTGAAATCTCCCATTAGCACAACATTTTCGTATGTAGATGCCTTACGAATTTCGTCCCATAGAAGTTTACTGCACTCCCTATCAAGATTTGGGGCCCTGTAAATCACACCCAAAATTAGTTTTTCTTGGCCCTCGAGAAGCTGTAACCAAACAGATTCAGTGGCTGATGCTTCTAATTTAATATCTTGTCTAACACAACAATTTAAATTGTCTCTGACATACATCGCTACTCCACCACCTTTCCTGTTGACCCTGTCAGTGTGGAATAATTTATAGCCTTGTATGTGACATTCAGAGGGCATCTCTCTATCTTTCAGATTGAGCCAGGTCTCTGATATAGCAATAATATCTATGTTTCCTGCACTTGCAATTAATCTTAGCTCATCTATCTTATTTCTTACACTCCTGCTATTAGTATAGTAAACCTTAAGGGAGCTAGTCCCTTGCTGCCCTCTGCTGTCCCCCTTTGTTTGCTGACCTGATCTATTGTCTTTATTTATAACTTCATGCTGAATGCCTTTTATACATTTACTGTTTCCAACCCTAGTGTTGCAACCTGCTTGTTTCCCACACACACCCATACCTCTATCTTTCATCAGTTTAAAATCATAGGCATTTCACCAATGGCCTTCTCAATCGAGTCTGCAAGTGCTACCACCCCTGCCCCAGAGAGATGTACCCCATCCCTTGCATACATATCATGTTTGCCATAAAAGTTGTTCCAGTTGTCAATGAATGGGATTGCAAGTTCCTTGCAGTATCTGTCTAGCCAGCAATTTACACCAATTGCCCTAGACAATCATTCATTTCCTACTCCCCTTCTAGGCAAGATGCTACATATGATTGGGATCCCTCCCTTAGACTTAATGAAATCTATAGCTGACTTGTACTTATCTAGCAGCTCTTCTCTCCTACCCTTCCCAATATCATTTCCACTAGCACTGAGACAGATAATGGGCTTGTTCCCATTACCTGACATGATATTATCCAGCCTGTTGACTATGTCCCCAACACCAGCTCCAGGGAAGCACACTCTATCTCTCATCTTCTTATTCCTATTACAAAAAGCACGGTCAATATATCTTACCTGAGAGTCACCAACCACAAGAATGCGCTTACCTCCATTAGCAGGGGCAGTAGTACCCTTACCTTCACTGGCCACTGAAGTACATTCATCCTGAAGAACAGAGAAGCGATTTCCTACCTTCAGATCTTCACTCTTAACTTTCCTTACTCTGATGCGCCTCCCATTACTGTGAACCACTCGCCACTTGTAGCAGGTGCTGGGCTGCACCTCACTGCTGGTAGCTGTTGCTACCTCCCCAACTACAGCCTCCTCACAGCGAGAGACAGACTGCACCTCACTGCTAGAAGCCTCATTCCCCACAACTCCAGCCACCTCACACTCTCTCCCAGACCCATTGAGGTGGACCTTCAGCCTCCTAATCTCCTCCTGGAGAAGCAAGACCTCCTCCTTCAACTCTCCAACCTCAATTTTTAAAACACTGCAGAAGCAAGCCATGCTTTGTAACCGTCCACGCTAATCCCCAAAGCAGCTCAGGGTCTGTGACCTCACGTGACGACTGACGACTGACCACTGACGACTGACCACTGACCACTGACGACTGACCACTGACCACTCCCGACTGACCACTGACCACTGGCGACTGACCACTGACCACTTGTGTAACACTTGTTCAACACTTGTGCAACACTTGTGTAACACTTGTGCAACACTTGTGTAAGACTTGTGCAACACTTGTGCAACACTTGTGTAACACTTGTGTAACACTTGTGTAACGCTTGTGCAACACTTGTGTAAGACTTGTGCAACACTTGTGCAACACTTGTGTAAGACTTGTGTAACACTTGTGTAACACTTGTGTAACACTTGTGCAACACTTGTGTAACACTTGTGCAACACTTGTGCAACACTTGTGTAACACTTGTGCAACACTTGTGTAACACTTGTGCAACACTTGTGCAACACTTGTGTAACACTTGTGTAACACTTGTGTGACACTTGTGTAACACTTGTGTAACACTTGTGCAACACTTGTGCAACACTTGTGTAACACTTGTGCAACACTTGTGTAAGACTTGTGCAACACTTGTGGAACACTTGTGCAACACTTGTGTAACACTTGTGCAACACTTGTGCTACACTTGTGCAACACTTGTGCTACACTTGTGTAACACAACACTTGTGTAATACTTGTGTAACACTTGTGTAACACTTGTGCAACACTTCTGTAACACTTGTGTAACACTTGTGTAACACTTGTGCTACACTTGTGTAACTCAACACTTGTGTAATACTTGTGTAACACTTGTGCAACACTTGTGCAACACTTGTGTAACACTTGTGTAACACTTGTGTAACACTTGTGCAACACTTGTGCAACACTTGTGCAACACTTGTGTAACACTTGTGTAACACTTGTGTAACACTTGTGCTACACTTGTGTAACACAACACTTGTGTAATACTTGTGTAACACTTGTGCAACACTTGTGCAACACTTGTGTAACACTTGTGTAACACTTGTGTAACACTTGTGCAACACTTGTGCAACACTTGTGCAACACTTGTGCAACACTTGTGCAACACTTGTGCAACACTTGTGTAACACTTGTTGAACAATAAATATTCTGAAGTGTATAAGTATCTTAGTCTTCGGCTTCTTGGTTAACTAAACTATTTGCATCAAACTTTTCTATGAACTTTTTTTGTGCAGAATTCAGTGATTCACAGAATTATTGTGGTTGTTAGTATATTTAATATTGTACATAGAATGGCCTCGGTTATACAGAACATTTCGGGCAAACTTAAACCTAATTTAAAAATAAAATTACATTAAATATTTTACTAATATGTACACAAAGATATGGAAGATATATTATACAGAAAATAAAATTAATTCTATTGAAATAATTACAGATATATATATGGAAGTAGATAAAAAAATAGCACATCACATTAATGAAAATTAGTTACGTCAGAGTTCAGTTAATTAAGTTCTAAATTACATTTTCTTCTTACATTAGACGATATTCAGCACAAATAACTGAGATTCTTGGGGTTATTAGTGCAAGTGAACAAGCTGAGTAAATTGAAACGTAACATTAATACTCTTGTAGAGACACAATTATGATTGTTATTATAATAATAATCAAAATAAAGCGTTAAACCCACGAGAATCATAGCTGCTGTCGAGGAAAAAAATAAAACAGTAAATGGCAAACACGAAGATGTAGTGAATGATTTGACTACTGCGTCCAGGGATTCATTTTCTGATTTATTAGGCACACACTGTCTGCTTTACTTAGGCACACACTGTCTGCTTTACTTAGGCATACGCTGTCTGCTTTATTAGACACACACTGTCTGCTATACTTAGGCATACACTGTCTGCTTTACTTAGGCACACGCTGTCTGCTTTATTAGGCACACACTGTCTGCTTTACTTAGGCACACACTGTCTGCTTTATTAGGCACACAGTATCTGCTTTTCTTAGGCACACACTGTCTGCTTTATTAGGCACACAGTATCTGCTTTACTTAGGCACACACTGTCTGCTTTATTAGACACAGTGTCTCGTTTACTTAGGTGAAGAGTGTCTGCTTTACTTAGGCACCCATTGTCTGCTTTACTTAGAAGCACAGTGTTTGCTCTACTTAGGTATACAGTATATGCTTTACTTAGGTACACAGTGTCTGCTTTACTTAGGTACCCAGTGTCTGCTTTACTTATGCACCCAGTGTCTGCTTTACTTAGGCACCCATTGTCTGCTTTACTTAGGAGCACAGTGTCTGCTTTACTTAGGTACATGGTGTATGCTTTACTTAGGTTCACAGTGTCTGCTTTACTTAGGCACCCAGTGTCTGCTTTACTTATGCACCCAGTGTCTGCTTTACTTGGGTACGCAGTGTCTGCTTTATTCAGGTACACAGTGTCCGCTTTACTTAGATCTACAGTGTCTGCATTACCTAGGCACACATTGTCTGTTTTACTTAGGTACACAGTGTATGTGGAAAAAGACACTTATGTACAGTTCAGGACATTTATTAAAGGAAACGTTTCGCCACGAGTGGCTTCTTCAGTCCTAATACAGAGAAAACTAAGAAAACATTTATATATATAGTGGCAGGAGTCAGGTGAGGTGACGCGTGGGTAGAGGTGGTAGTAGTAGTAGTAGTAGTAGTAGTAGTAGTAGTAGTAGTAGTAGTAGTAGTAGTAGTAGTAGTAATGGAACTAAGGAGGTGAGGCAAGAGTGGGACCTGCTGGCAACAAGTAACACCAGTTCCCAGGATGGGTAATATCCTCTTGCTTAGTAATTTTGAAATACTGTAACTACCGGATTTTAGCTTTATAGTGTTACTGACAGAAATTAGTGCAGCTTCAATGCAAGAGGATATTACCCATCCTGTGAACTGGTGTTACTTGATGCCAGCAGGTCCCTCTCTTGCCTCACCTCCTTAGTTCCATTACTACTACTACTACTACTACTACTACTACTACGACTACTACTACTACTACCACGTTTACCCACGCGTCACCTCACCTGACTCCTGCCACTATATATATGAATGTTTTCTTAGTTTTCTCTGTATTAGGACTGAAGAAGCCACTCGTGGCGAAACGTTTCCTTTAATAAATGTCCTGAACAGTACATAAGTGTCTTTTTCCACATCTTGTCGGTATCACCATACCATTTCCTCACACAGTGTATGCTTTACTTAGGCACGCAATGTCTGCTTTACTTAGGCACTCAGTGTGTGCTTTGCTTAGGCACAGAGTTTCTGCTTTCCTTTGGTACCCATCGCCTGCTTTACTTAGGTACACAGTGTCCGCTTTACTTAGGTAAACAATATCTGCTTTTCTTAGGAAGTCAGTGTCTGCTTTACTTAGGTTCACAGTGTCTGCTTTACTTATGTACACATTGTCTGCTTTACTTAGGTACACGGTGTCGACTTTACTTAGGTACACACTGCCTGCTGTACTTATGTACACAGTGTCTGCTTTACTTAGGTACACAGTGTCTGTTTTACTTAGACCCCCAGTATCTGCTTTGCTTAGGCATCCAGTGTCTGCTTTACTTAATCAGCAATTGCCTGTTTTAGATTGAGACACTGATGCACTGTATGGGAATCCTTATTAGGGAAATGTTTTGCTCCACATTGGCTTCTCCAGTCAAATATAAAGCAGAGAGAGGTAAGGAGATGAGGAATTTGAGGTAATCTGTCCTTCAAACTGGAATCGATGTGTTCTGTCCTTCACTCTTTTAGAAAGTACAGCGTATGGTCGAAAAAGTGGTTTATATACTGTAGACAGGTGAGTGGAAGCAGGAGGAGCCAGGATCACAGTGCGACCATGCACTAGTACTCACCTATTTGTGGTTGCAGGGGTCGAGTCACAGCTCCTGGCCCCGCCTCTTCGCTGATTGCTACTAGGTCCTCTCTCTCCCTGCTCCGTGAGCTCTATCATACCTCGCCTTAAAACTATGTATGGTTCCCGCCTCCACTACGTCACTTTCTAGGCTATTCCACGGCCTGACTACTCTATGACTGAAGAAATACTTCCTAACATCCCTTTGATTCATCTGAGTCTTCAACTTCCAATTGTGACCTCTTGTGTCTGTGTCCCTTCTCTGGAACATCCCGTCTTTGTCCACCTTGTCAATTCCGCACAGTATTTTATATGTCGTTATCATGTCTCCCCTGACCCTCCTCTTCTCCAGTGTCGTCAGGCCGATTTCCCTCAACCTTTTTTCGTAGGACAATCCCCGTAGCTCTGGGACTAGTCTTGTTGCAAACCTTTGCACTTTCTCTAATTTCTTGACGTGCTTGACTAGGTGTGGATTCCAAACTGGTGCTGCATACTCCAGTATGGGCCTGACATAAATGGTATACAGAGTCTTAAACGAATCCTTACTGAGGTATCGGAACGCTATCCGTAGGTTTGCCAGGCGCCCGTATGCTGCAGCAGTTATCTGATTGATGTGCGCCTCAGGAGATATGCTCGGTGTTATACTCACCCCCAGGTCTTTTTCCTTGAGTGAGGTTTGCAGTCTTTGGCCATCTAAACTATATTGTGTCTGCGGTCTTCTTTGCCCTTCCCCAATCTTCATGACTTTGCATTTGGCAGGGTTAAATTCAAGGAGCCAGTTGCTGGACCAGGCTTGTAGCCTGTCCAGGTCTCTTTGTAGTCCTGCCTGATCCTCATCCGATTTGATTCTTCTCATTAACTTCGCATCATCTGCAAACAAGGACACTTCTGAGTCTATCCCTTCAGTTATGTCGTTCACATATACCAAGAACAGCACAGGTCCTAGGACTGACCCCTGTGGAACCCCGCTTGTCACAGGCGCCCACTCTGACACCTCGTCGCGTACCACGACTCGTTGTTGCCTCCCTGACAGGTATTCTCTGATCCATTGCAGTGCCTTTCCTGTTATGTGTGCCTGATCCTCTAGCTTTTGCAGTAACCTCTTGTGAGGTACTGTGTTGAAGGCCTTCTTGCAGTCCAAAAATATGCAGTCGATCCACCCCTCTCTCTCTTGTCTTACTTCTGTCACCTTGTCATAAAACTCTAGTAGGTTTGTGACACAGGATTTTCCTTCCCTGAAACCGTGCTGGTTGTCAATTATACACTTGTTTCTTTCCAGGTGCCCCACCACTCTCCTCCTGATGATCTTCTCCATGACCTTACATACTATACACGTTAGTGATACAGGTCTGTAGTTTAGTGCCTCATGTCTGTCTCCCTTTTTAAAAATTGGGACTACATTTGCCATTTTCCATACCTCAGGGAGTTGCCCAGTTTCAAGTGATGTGTTGAAGATCTTTGTTAATGGCTCACACAATATCTCTGCTCCCTCTTTAAGGACCCATGGAGAGATGTTGTCTGGTCCCACCGCCTTTGAGGTGTCAAGTTCGCATAGCAGCTTCTTCACCTCCTCCTTGGTTATATGTACCTCATCCAGCACTTGCGGGTGTGCCCCCCTGTTCTGATTTCCTGGAGTCCTACTGGTTTCCACTGTAAATACCTCTTTAAATCTTGTGTTGAGCTCCTGACATACCTCTTGGTCGTTTCTTGTGAATTCCCCATCACCCTTCCTCAGTCTGATTACCTGGTCCTTGACTGTTGTTTTCCTCCTGATGTGGCTGTACAACAGCTTCGGGTCAGTCTTTACTTTTGATGCTATGTCATTTTCATATTGTCTCTGAGCCTCCCTTCTTATCTGTGCATATTCGTTCCTGGCTCTTCGGCTGATTTCTTTATTTTCCTGAGTTCTCTGTCTTCTGTACCTTTTCCATTCTCTAGTACACCTAGTTTTTGCCTCCCTACACCTTTGGGTGAACCAAGGACTCGTTCTGTTCTTCCCATTATTTCTGTTTCCCTTGGGAACAAACCTCTCCTCTGCCTCCTTGCATTTTGTTGCTACATAGTCCATCATTTCTTGTACTGGTTTTCCTGTCAGTTCCCTCTCCCACTGAATGTCTTGAAGGAAGTTCCTCATGCCTGAGTAATTCCCCCTTTTGTAGTTTGGTTTTTCCCAGCCTATTCCTGCTACTCTCTCCACTTGGAGCTCAACTATGTAGTCAAAGCACAGAACCACATGATCACTAGCTCCCAGAGGCCTTTCATACATGATACCCTCGATGTCCGAACTACTCATGGTGAATACAAAGTCCAGTCTTGCTGGTTCATCCTCTCCTCTCTCTCTGGTAGTGTCTCTAACATGTTGATGCATGAGGTTTTCCAGTACCACATCCATCATCTTGGCTCTCCATGTTTTGGGACCCCCATGGGGCTCCAGGTTTTCCCAGTCAATCTCCTTGTGATTGAAATCACCCATAACTAGTAACTTTGCTCCTCCCGTGTGTGCTCTCCTGGCCACCTCGGCTAGTGTGTCGATCATTGCTCTGTTGCTCTCATCATATTCTTCTCTTGGCCTCCTGCAGTTCAGTGGTGGGTTGTACATTACTGCAATTATCACCTTATGTCCCTCAGAATGGATTGTTCCTACTAAGTAGTCCCTTTCGCCCATGCCATCCATTCCTTCCATTTTCTCAAAATCCCACTGGTTTTTAATGAGCAGTGCAACTCCTCCTCCCCCTCTCCTCCCTCTGTCTTTCCTGAGGATTTGGTATCCGGATGGAAAGATTGAATCTGTTATTATTCTGGTGAGTTTTGTTTCTGTGAGTGCTATTATGTCTGGGGATGTCTCTTTGATTCTTTCGTGCCACTCCTCATACTTGTTTGTTATTCCATCTGCATTTGTATACCACACCTTCAACTTCTTTTCTAAGACTGTGGTCTGGGAGGTATATTGGGGTTGGGGAAGTGGGAGACCTGGTAAGGAACTATGGGTTGTTGCTGTAGGGGTGGAGTTTGTAATGTAGTGGGTGGGGGCATTGGATGTGGCATGGGTGTTTTGATTTAGAGTGTTTGGTTGCACTGGGGTTGACCTGGTTGGGAGGCTTCTATAGGAAGTTGTGAGGGAGGCTGTATTTGATCTTCTTCCTGGGTCTGGGATCTCCTGTCTGTCTTCTCCATCCCCTCTCTTTCCTCCTTTCGCCTTTGTAACATCTCTCTCAGTTTCTGCCTTTCTTCTTGTGATCTGTCGCGGTCGAGATACACTTTCCTGTATGCTGGCATGTCCCTTAATCGTGCTTTCTCCTGCAGGATCCTGGTCCGAGTCACTTCTGCCTTGAAGGTCACTTTCACTGGGCGGGTTCTTTTTTTTACAAACCCCCCTATTCTCCGAAAATTTTCCAGCTGGGTCATGATGCTTTCAATTGATTTTTTCCCCTTGTTTTCTTGCTTCATATGTTTCCCCTTCAGCTTCCTGGAGCCCATACACAAAGACTGACCTCACCCTTTCATTCTCCCACTGCTTATCCCTGTGTATCCCCTCATTTAATTTGGTTTCCTGCACTGCAGCTTTCCTTTCTTCAGTTTCACTGGCTAATGTACTTGGGCTCAGTGGCCTGTCATTTTCCCTTCTTGGCTTTCCTTGGGCTCTGTTGTTGTCTGTTAGGGCCTCCACATAAAGCTTAGCTCTTTCATTTACTACAGTCTCCTGTGATAGAGCCTCCCCATGCAGTTGTGCCCCTTCTTTCCCTACAGTCCCCTTATTTGTGGCTGAGGTAGCAGTCTCTGTTGTCAATCCCAAAATATTCTTTAGTTCTTTAGGCTGTTTCAGATTTTTTAGTTCCTCTTCTAAACTCTGTATCCTAGCCTCTGCTGCTTTGATATGCAGCTCCCACTTCCTGCTTTCCATATCTATCCTCTCTTCCATTCTCATGCTAAGTTCTTCTAGTTTCTTTTCCCATTCATGATCTCTTTTTATGAGCTCTGCTGCCCAATCTTCCTTTGCAGCTTCCTCCTCCTGTCCCTTGGTTTTTCTTGTTGCTCTCTGACAACCCATTTTTGTTTTATCCTGATTGCCTCAGAGTGGGAAACACATGTAGTTCTGTATGTTAGGTTAGTAGTGTGTATGTCAGAGTGTGGGGGGAGGGAGGTAGCGGAGGAACTGTGGCTATGTGGGAGAGGAGTTGGGAGGGGTCAGGAGGGTCTGGGTGAACGGGGGAGGGGAGGGTGAACGAGGGAGGGGAGGGATCAGGGGAAGAAGTGAGTTGTCGGTGGTGAGGGGGGGGAGTGTATGTGTGTGTGTGTGTGTGTGTGTGTGTGAGTCTGGATATGTGTGTGTGTGTGTGTGTGTGTGTGCGTGTGTGTGTGTGTGTGTGTGTGTGTGTGTGTGTAATCTTGTGTGGAATTATGTGTGGGTTTATTATGTACTGAAAGGTAGGTGGCTTGTGGGTTGTAGTGTAGTCTCAGTGGTCCTTTCTGCCCACAACTTCTTGTGACCTGACCCACAACCTCCTGGGGCTTGACCGGCACGTACTTACAGTGTGTGTGTGTGTGTAGGTCTTCGTGTGTGTTAGTAGGTCTTCGTCCGAAGGTTGGACAAGTAATGAAGGATTCCTTGAATGAAGTTCCCATGATGTTGAAGTCTGACAGATGTGATAAATGTTTGAAACTCGAGAAGTTGAAAATTGAGACACTGATGCAACATTTGGGAATCTTTATTAAGGATACACTTAATTGATAACTGGCACTCAGATCTATCTTCCAAACAGCAGAGAATAATTTGTGAATTTGGAAAGGTCTATTAAAAGGCAATTATTGGACAGCAACTTGAGAGGTACATTTGATCAAGGTTCAGCATTAAGGGTTAGCTTTGAAGTAACTTGGTTGATTGCCCAAAACAAGAAACCACATATTATTGGTCAGGACTTAGTTAAACCTACATCTGTGAAAATGGTAGAGATTATGTATGATCAGAAAGAAGCCATGAGACTGAATTCAGTACCTTTGTATGCAAAAATTGAGAAAGAGAGAATTTCTATTTTAGCACAAAATGTGAGGGAACAAGTGATTTCTTCATTAAAAGAGAGCAAGTAAACATTATGGTATTCAGCTTAATGAGAGATGTTAGTAGCAATTCGCAGCTGATGGTGTATATTCGCTACAAAGGTTCCGATGCAGAAGAAGAGAAAATCTTGCATGATCCATCACCTGACAGCCATCAGTATTGTCAAAGGACGTGCACTAAACACTCGGCTATATCATGAATTATGTAAGGATAGAGAGACTGAATATTCAAGCTTACTTTATCACACAGCAGTGAAGTGAATTTCAGGTGGAAATGTTCTGAATCGAGTTTGGGCTTATATCTTTAGGAATGTGAATGCATTGAGCAAAGACCTACAAGGGAAAAATATCAATACTTTTACAGCCAGAGAAAAGATTTCAGCATTTGGATCAAAGCTTTAGAATTGGAGTCAGAATGTAGAACTAAATAAAACATCTGCCTATCCAAAGATAGCTATGTTCTTTGGAAGATTGTGGTCTTTACATCAAGGGTCTCTTCAATTGTGAAATAACAGATGTGCCAGAAGAGCCTGAAGGATTGGCAAAGGCACTTTATGAATTTCGCTCAAACAATGAATTAAATTTCAGAACAACACAGATCTGTCCTCTTTCTGGATGTCAAGAGCTGCAAAGGCTCTCAAAATTGCATATGAGGAAGCAATAAAAACACTGCTGCCGTTTGCAACTACCTACCTATGAGAACACGGATTTTCCACTCTCAATAGCTTAAAAACAAAGTCCAGAAGTCGGTTGAACGCAGAAGACAGTATGCAGATTGCTCTGACATCAGAAATCTCTAATTTTGATGTATAAAAAATGAAACATCGTCATTTCTCCAAAACCCGAAGATCAAGAAGAGTGATGGAGTAACAGAAACAATGAAGATCCAGAAGACTACTGTGGAAACTTCGAACCCATTTTCGGTGCTACCCGACGAATGTGAGTTGTCTACTGAGTTGTCTACGTCACAATGAGCATCAAGGAAGCATTGGCAGACGAGGGTGAGTCGACATCCCTTGAAACCCCAACGAAGACCCTTCCAAAAAAGGCCATCTCAACGAAGATCATTGAGAATGTCACGACGAACTCCACCAGTGAAGGTAAGAACATTGTTTTAGTTGGGGACAGTCAGGTTAAATTTATGGACAGGGCTTTTTGTCTCAGAGAAAGGAAGATGAGGCAGAGGGTATGTTTTCCTGGGGCTGGGATGAGGAATATTGTTAGCCGTCTAGACGATATCGTGAAAGGTAATGGGAGCAATCATATTATCAGCCTCAGTGCAGGAGGCAACGATTCTGGCCTATGAGTGAGATATAGTGAAGTGAAGATATAGGAGTGTAATAGAGATAATTAGGAAGAAGGGTGGGAACCCTGTTATATGTGGCATTTTGCCCAGGAGAGGAGTTGGAAATGCGCTGTCCAGGGCAATTGGTGTCAATTGCTGGCTGGACAAACACTGTAAGGAAAATGCAGTAACATTCATAGACAACCGGGACCTCTTCCTTGGCAGAAATGACATGTATGCCAAGGATAGGGTTCACTTTTCTAGGTTTGGGGTGCAGGCACTGGCCAACACAGTGGAGGGAGCTGTTATGTCTTTAAACTAGAAATAGTGGTATGGGTTTTTGTGGAAAATCAATGAATTCTCGGTGTAGCGATAGTGTGAGTTTCATGGAAACCAGCTATAGGCAGAAGGAGGTAGCGTTATTCGCGAATATTGGAAAGCCAGTGGCACTAGGTGACAAGGACAGTAACAGGTATAAGGGAGGAACATAAATCAGCAGAAAGATAAAAGAGAAGGGAGGTTTTCTAATCATATATTATACTAATAAAAAATGCACAATACCGTGACAGGAACAATACACAAATTAAATCCGCACAGAGAAGAGAGGAGCTTACGACGACGTTTCGGTCCGACTTGCAAATGGTCCAAGTGGGACTGAAAAGTCGTCATAAGCTCTTCTCTTCCATGTGCGGGTTATTTGTGTATATATTATTCTAATAGTCGTAGTGCAAGAAATAAGATGGATGAATTGAGGTTAATTGAAAGTGTGGGTAACAATGATGCTTTTGCCATAACTGAGACATTCAGAGTTTTAAATTGTTCCAAATAAACAGAAGTATCAAACAGAGGGGTGGGGTGGCACTCTATGCCCGAGATTGCTTAGCGCTTCTTTTTGATTATAATAATAATAATATGCCCGAGATAGTTGCATGAAAACAGGTATAAAGTCTGAAACACATAGTGAGTCTGTGTGAGTAGAATTTTCAGAGAGGCATGAAAAATTTATTTTAGGTGTGATATACCGTCCCCTAAACTTGGATAGAGACCGAGGAAGACTAATGTGTAGAAGAAATTGTTAGGGCCACAAGGCACGATAAAGTCGTAACTCTAGGGGACTTTAGCTTTAGTCATATTGATCAGAAATCCTTGACTGGCAATTAAGAGTCTAACGGCTTCTTAGAGGTAGTTCAGGATTGTTTTTTAAACCAGTGTGTTACAGAACGTACAAGGGGAAATAATCTGCTTGACTTGATTCTGGCAAACAAGGACACTGTGTACGTAAGTATTACAGACGCTGGGTGCCTAAGAAAAGCAGACACTGCGTGCCTGAGTAAAGCAGTCGCTGGGTGCCTAAAAAAGCAGACACTGGGTGCCTAACTAAAGCAAACACTGTGTGCCTAATAAAGCAGACAATGTATGCCTAAGTAAAGCAGACACTGCATGCCACATAAAGCAGAGAATGTGTGCCTAAGTAAAGCAGACACTGAGTACCTAAGTAGAGCAGACACTGCATGCTTAATAAAGCACACACTGTGTGCCTCAGCAAAGCAGACAATGTGTGTGTCTAGGTGCCTATATGAGAACCTGCCTAGTATGGGCCAGCAGGCCTATTGCAGTGTTCGTCATTTCTTACGTTCTTATGTAAAGCAGACACTGCGTGCCTAAGTAATGCAGACACTGCATGCCTAAGTAAAGCAGACACTGTGTACCTAAGTAAAGCAGACACTGTCAGCCTAATAAAGCAGACAATGCCTGCCCAAGTAGAGCAGACACTGCATGCCTAATAAAGCAATGTGTGCCTCATGAAAGCAGACAATGTGTGCCTAAGTAAAGCAGACCAACGAAGCATTGGCAGGCGAGAATGAGAAAACCCTTGAAACCCCAATGAAGACCATCCAGAACGCCACCACGTATTCCAAAAGTGAGCGTAAGAACATTGTTTTAGTTGGAGATAGTCAGTTTAAGTTTATGGGTAGGGCCTTTTGTCTTAGGGACAAGAAAAGGAGGCAGAGGTTATGTTTTCATGGGGTTGGGATGGGGGATATTGTTAGCCGTCTGGACGACATCATGAAAGGTAATGGGACCAATCCTATTATCTGCCTCATTGCGGGAGGCAAATAATAGGAGTGAAGACCTGATTAGCAGCTATAGGTCAGCAATAGAAACAATTAGGAAGAAGGGTGGGAACCCTGTCATATGTGGTATTTTGCCAAGGAGAGGAGTTGGAAACGAATGATTGTCCATGGCAACTGGTGTCAATTACTGGCTGGACAAATACTGTAAGGAAAATGCGGTAATATTAATTGACAACTGGGACCTCTTCCATGGGTGAAATGACATGTATACCAGGGATGGGATTCACTTATCAAGGTCTGGGGTGGGGGCACTGGCAACTGCAATGGAGGCTCCTGTTAGGGCTTTAAACTAGGTGTGGGTTTTGGCGGGAATACAGTGAAGTTCCAGTGTAGTAATATTATGAGTTCTAGGGGAACTAGTAATAGACAGAAGGAGGTGGATATTGGAAAGCCAGTGGCACTAGGTGACAATGACAGTAATAGGTTTAGTGGAAAAACGGAAATGAGGAGGAAGGGTAAAGAGAAACGTGGATCTTTAAAAATATATTTTGCTAATAGCCATAGTGCTAGGAATAAGATGGATGAGTTGAGAATAGTTGCTAGTACAGGTGACACTGATGTATTTGCCATCACTGAGACATGGTTCAATTCCAAAAGTCGGGATATGCCTGCAGAAAGTCACATTCAGAGTTTTAAATTGTTCCAAGAAAATAGAAGTATCGGGAAGGGAGGTAGGGTGGCCCTGAATGTCTGAGATCGCTTGAACTATTGCATAAAAACGGGTATTAAGTCTGAAGTAACACAGAGTCTGTCTGGATAGAATTTTCAGAGGGGCATGAAAAACTGATTCTGGGAGTGATATACCGTCCCCCAAACCTGGATAGGGACCAATGGAGATTACTCTGAGAGGAAATTGTTAAGGCCACAATGCACGAAAATGTAGTAATTCTAGGGGAATTTAGAATCAAGTGACTTCTTAGAAGTAGTTCAGGTTTGTTTTTTGAAGCAGTTTATGACAAAACCTAGAAGGGGAAATAACCTGCTTGACTTGGTTCTTGAAAACAAGGAAACCCTTGTTAGTAATTTAGAAATTACAGAGGAACTCAGCACATGCAATCACAAATCAATTGCCTTTAGCATGGAATGGAAGTGTGACAGTAGAGATAATTCAGTAATGGTCCTAGATTTTCGCTTAGCAGATTACAACGGGCTTAGAGAACGTTTATCATCTGTTGACTTAGGTAAGGAAGAGAGCTATCAATATGACAGCTTTCTGAACACTATACATGGTGCCCAAAGAACATTTATCCTACATAAAGAAATTAGATCAAATAAAAATGACCCAAAATGGATGAATAATAGGCTAAAATATCTTTTAGGGCAGAAGAAAGGAATTTATAGACGTATCAAAAGAGGCGAGGTCATCTTATGAATAAGTATATTGACATTAAGATGGACATTAAAAAAAGGATAAGTAAAGCTAAAAGGGAATAAGTAAAGTTGCAAGGGATTCGAAAACTAACCCAAACAGTTTTTCCAGGTGTATAGAACAAAAGTTAGAGATAAGATAGGGCATCTTAAAAATAACTATGGGCATCTTACTGACAAAGAGAATGAAATATGCTCGATTTCAAAAAAATATTTTCTCTCTGTTTTTACACAGGAAGACACAAACATTATTCCAGTAATTAATTTTTATAGTGGGCATGAAGAAGATAAATTATGTAACATCACAGTCACTAGTGAAATGGTTATGAAACAAACAGACCGACTGAAGCAAAATAAATCGCTGGGTCCTGATGAGCTTTTTTCAAGGGTTATTAAAGAATGCAAAACGGATCTCTGTGAACCAAGTAGATAGAAGTATTGGGAATGGGGGTGGGGTGGCATTGTATGTCCGAGATCGCTTGAACTGTTGCATAAAAACAGGTAGTAAGTCTGAAGTAACATATACAGAGTTTGGAAGAATTTTCAGAGGAGCATGAAAATTTGATTTTAGGAGTGATATACCGTCCCCCAAACTTATATAGAGACCAAGGGAGACTTCTCTGGGAGGAAATTGTTAAGGCCACAAGGGACGATAATGTAGTAATTCTAGGAGACGTTAACTGTAGTCACATTGATTGGAATTTCTTGACTGGGAATTTAGAATCTAACAACTTCTTAGAAGTAGTTCAGGATTGTGTTTTGAGGCAGTTTGTGACAGAGCCTACAAGGGGAAAAAACCTGCTTGACTTGGTTCTGGCAAATAAGGAAATCCTTGTTAATAATTTAGAAATTACAGAGGAACTCGGCACAAGCGATCACAAATCAATTACCTTGTGCATTGAATGGAAGTATGACAGTAGGGATAATTCAGTAATGGTCCGAGATTTTTGCTTAGCAGATTACAATGGGCTTAGAGAACACTTATCATCTCTGCACTGAGATAACGAAGAGAGCTATCAGTATGACAGCTTTCTTAACACAATACATGCTGCCCAAAGAACATTCATCCCATATAAGGAAATTAGATCGAATAGAAATGATCCAAAATGGATGAATAATAGGCTCAAATATCTTTTAAAGCAGAAGAGAGGAATTTTTTGACGTATCAAAAGAGGTGAGGGTCATCTTATGAATCAGTATATTGACATTAAGACGGACATTAAAAAGGGGATAAGAAAAGCTAAACGGGACTTTGAAATTAAATTTGCAAGGGATTCGAAAACTAACCCAAAAAGTTTTCTCCAGGTGTATAGAACAAAAGTTAGAGATAAGATAGGTTCCCTTAAAAATAATCTGGGACATCTTACTGACAAAGAGAATGAAATGTGTTCGATTTTAAATAATTATTTTCTCTCGGTTTTTAAACAGGAAGACACTAACAATATCCCAGTAATTAATTTTTATAGTGGACCTGAATAAGATCAATTATGTAGCATCACAGTCACTAGTGAAATGGTTATGAAGCAAATAGACCCTCTGAACCAAAATAAATCACCGGGTCCCGATGAGCTTTTTTTCAAGGGTTCTTAAGGAATGCAAAATGGAACTTTGTGAACCGTTAACAAATATTTTTAATTTATCTCTTAAACAGGTGTAGTGTCTGATATGTGGAAGATGGCTAATGTAATTCCTATTTTTAAAGTAGGGTACTAGTCGTTACCTTCAAATTACCGCCCAATAAGCCTAACCTCAATTGTAGGCAAATTATGGGAACCGTATATGTGGCATTTTGCCCCAGAGAGGAGTTGGTAATGAATAGCTGTCCAGGACAATTGGTGTCAACTGCTGGCTGGACAAACACTGTAAGGAAAATGCAGTAACATTCATAGACAACTGGGACCTCTTTTATGGCAGAAATGACATGTATGCCAGGGATGGGGTTCACTTATCTAGGTTTGGGGTGGGAGCACTGGCCAACACAGAGGAGGGAGCTTTTAGGTCTTTAAACCTGAAATAGATAGTGGTATGGGTTTTAGTGGAAAATAAATGTATTCTGAGTTAGTGATAGTGTGTGTGTTAAGGAAACCAGTTATAGGCAGAATGAGGAAGAGTTATTGGTGAACAGAGGAAAACCAATGGCATTAGGTGATAAGGAGAGTAACAGGCATAGTTGGAGGAACAGAAATCAGAAGGAAGAAAAAAAAGAAGGGAGGGTTTCTGAAAATATATTATACTAATAGTCGTAGTGCGAGAAATAAGATGGACGAATTGAGATTAGTTGCAAGTGCAGGTAACATTGATGATTTTGCCATAGCTGAGACATGGTTTAATATGAAAAATACGGACATGCCTACTGAATGTCACATTCACGGCTTTAAATTGTTCCAAGTAGACAGAAGTATTGGGAAAGAGGGTGGGGTGGCACTTTTTGTTCGTGATCGTTTGAATTGTTGCATAAAAACGGGTATAAAAATTTGCCTGATCAAATAGCCAGCGTGGGATGGTCTGACACACATACTGAGTCGGGTAGAATTTTCAGAGGGAGAAAATTGTTAAGGTCACAAGGCGCGATAACATTGTAATTCTAGGGGACTTTAAACTTTAGTAATATTGATTGGAATTTTCTGACTGGGAATTGAGAATCCAACGACTTTTTAGAAGTAGTTCAGGATTGTTTCTTGAAGCAGTTTGTGACACAACCTACAAGGGGAAATAGCCTGCTTGACTTAGTTCTGGCAAACAAGGTATCCCTTGTTAATAATTTAGAAATTTCAGAAAAACTTGGTGCTAGCGACCACAAATCAATTACATGTAGCACTGAATGGAAGTTTGATAGTAGGGATAACTACGAAAGCAAAAGACTTGGCAGACAATGCAACATCCCCCCAATGAAAAGCAGGGGTGTCACTTGCACGTTAAGAGACCATACAATAAGTGTCAGGGGCCCGAGACTGTTCAACTGCCTCCCAGCATACATAAGGGGGATTACCAACAGACCCCTGGCAGTCTTCAAGCTGGCACTGGACAAGCACCTAAAGTCGGTTCCTGACCAGCCGGGCTGTGGCTCGTACGTTGGTTTGCGTGCAGCCAGCAGCAACAGCCTGGTTGATCAGGCTCTGATCCACCAGGAGGCCTGGTCACAGACCGGGCCGCGGGGGCGTTGACCCCCGGAACTCTCTCCAGGTAAACTCCAGGTAAACTCAATAACAGTCCCAGATTTTCGCTTAGCAGATTACGATGGGCTTAGAGAACACTTATGATGATCTGTTGACTGGGGTAACGAAGAAAGTTATCAATATGACAGTTTTCTGAACACTATACATGCTCCCCAAAGAACATTTTATCCTGTGTAAAGAAATTAGATCGAATAGGAATGATACAAAATGGATGAATAATAGGCTCAAATATCTTTTTGGGCAGAAGAATGGAATTTATAGGCGTATCAAAAGAGGTAAGGGTCATCTTATGAATCAGTATATTGACATTAAGAGGGACGTTTAAAAGGGGATAAGAAAAGCTAAATAGGACTATGAAATTAAAGTTGCTAGGGATTCGAAAACTTACTCAAAAAGCTTTTTCCAGGTGTATAGAACAAAAATTAGAGGTAAGACATGTCCCCTTAAAAATAACTATGGGCATCTTACTGACAAAGAGAATGAAATGTGCTCGATTTGAAATAATTATATTCTCTCGGTTTTTACACAGGAAGACACTAACAATATCCCAGTAATTAATTTTTATAGTGGGCCTGAAGAAGATAAATTATGTAACATCACAGTCACTAGTGAAATGGTTATGAAACAAATAGACCGACTGAAACAAAATAAGTCGCCGGGTCCTGATGAGCTTTTTTCAAGGGTTCTTATGGAATGCAAAATGGAACTCTGTGAACCATTAACTAATATTTTTAATTCATCTCTTCAAACAGGTGTAGTGTTTGATATGTGGAAGATGGGTAATGTAATTCCTATTTTTAAAGCAGGGGATAAGTCGTTACCGTCAAATTACCGCCTGACATCAATTGTAGGCAAATTACTAGATTCAATTATAGCCGAGATCATAAGAAGCCATCTGGATAAGCATAATCTGATTAATGATACGCAGCGTGGATTCACGAGAGGCCGTTCTTGTCTAATTAATTTATTAACTTTCTTCAGTAAAGCTTTTGAGGCTGTTGATCACGATCAAGAATTTGATCTCATTTATTTTGATTTTAATAAGGCTTTTGATAGAGTTCCTCACCAGAGACTTTCAAATAAAGTGGCAGTTCATGGCATTGGGGAAAAAGTGCTCTCATGGATCTAGTCATGGCTCACAGACAGGAAGCAGAGAGTGTCCATAAATGGCCATCATATATACAATTTACTATTTGTTCTGAATGACAACATATCGAGTTTCGGATTTAGATGAATTGCTTCCTTCCTTAACTTTTGAGAGACAGACACCAGGGACACTCCCTCACTCATATAGTAAGGATCGTTTCTGGATTCTTGGCAAGAATAAACAAAATATTTTCACCATCTCTACAAGCTGGTGGAAGATCAAACACAGCGTAGGCAGTATCTTATGTAGAGATAAGGTTCAAGATATATACTAGTATTACATGAGTATATCTTAAAATAAAAATAAGAAACTGCAGAAGAAAAAAGTAATTTTAAAACATAAAGCAAAAACTACGTTCGGTCTAATGAAAAATATAACTAAAAATGTATTAAAGAATACTTGCAATATAGTAATGATATACCAAATGTTGGGTAAAGAAATGTAAATAAAAGTATATAAATTAAATACAAAAAGTAGCATTGAACGAAAGAAACAGAGATTATTAACAAGGTAAAATATAAATGAAGAGGAAACAAAGATCACATACTGGTGACCACATTGTATCCTGCAGCAGCAACACCAAAGATCACATACTGGTGACCACATTGTATCCCGCAGCAGCAACACCAAAGATCACATACTGGTGACCACATTGTATCCCGCAGCAGCAACACCAAAGATCACATACTGGTGACCACATTGTATCCCGCAGCAGCAACACCAAAGATCACATACTGGTGACCACATTGTATCCAGCAGTAGCAACACTAAAGATCACATACTGGTGACCACATTGTATCCCGCAGCAGCAACACCAAAGATCACATACTGGTGACCACATTGTATCCCACAGCAGCAACAACAAAGATCACATACTGGTGACCACAGTGTATCCCGCAGCAGCAACACCAAAGATCACATACTGGTGACCACATTGTATCCCGCAGCAGCAACACCAAAGATCATATACTAGTGACAACATTGTATCCCACAGCAGCAACACCAAAGAACACATACTGGTGACCACATTGTATCCCGCAGCAGTAACGCCAAAGATCACATACTGGTGACCATATTGTATCCCGCAGCAGCAACTCCAAAGATCACATACTGGTGACCACATTGTATCCCGCAGCAGCAACACCAAAGATCACATACTGGTAACCACATTGTATCCCACAGCAGCAACAACAAAGATCACATACTGGTGACCACAATGTATCCCGCAGCAACAACACCAAAGATCACATACTGGTGACCACATTGTATCCTGCAGCAGCAACACTAAAGATCATACTAGTGACCACATTGTATCCCGCAGCAGCAACACCAAAAATCACATACTGGTGACCACATTGTATCCCGCAGGAGCAACACCAAAGATCACATACTGGTGAACACATTGTATCCCGCAGCAGCAACACCAAAGATCACATACTGGTAACCACATTGTATCCCGCAGCAGCAACACCAAAGATCACATACTGGTGACCACATTGTATCCCACAGCAGCAACACCAAAGATCACATACTGGTGACCACATTGTATCCCGCAGCAGCAACACCAAAGATCACATACTCGTGACCACATTGTATCCCGCAGCAGCAACACCAAAGATCACATACTCGTGACCACATTGTATCCCGCAGCAGCAACCCAAAACAGACGTTTTACATCATCTCTAGATGAGATCTAAATAATATACCAATTATTTAGATTTTAGACTTCTGTCTGTAAATTACTTGTAGATTTTTCTGAATAAATTGCATATAAACAAAATTCAGTAATTGGTACATATAATGCTGAAACTTGTTCACTTCCAAGACAACTTAACGCAGTACCTGGTTATCAGCAACTGGTACATATAATGGTGAAACTTGTTCACTCCCAAGACAACTTAACGCAGTACCTGGTTATCAGTAACTGGTACATATAATTGTGAAACTTATTCACTCCCAAGACAAGTTAACTCAGTACCTGGTTATCAGTAACTGGTACATATAATTGTGAAACTTATTCACTCCCAAGACAAGTTAACTCAGTACCTGGTTATCAGTAACTGGTACATATAATGCTGAAACTTGTTCACTCCCAAGGCAAGTTAACTCAGTACCTGGTTATCAATAACTGGTACATATAATTGTGAAACTTGTTCACTCCCAAGACAAGTTAATGCAGTACCTGGTTATCAGTAACTGGTACATGTAATGGTGAAACTTGTTCACTCCCAAGACAAGTTACCTCAGTACCTGGCTACAATATGCTTCTGTTGTCTATTGACTCTATAATACACAAAATTCTGTTCAAGAAAGTACATAGAAAGAAAAGTTTCAAAATTTGATGTACTGGGTTTAGAATACAGAAAAGTTGAAGAACGAGACACTTGTTCAACATTTGGGGATTTCTATTGTTGCACAAGTGTTGCACAAGTGTTGCTCAAGTGTCTCTTTCAACTAGTTTATAAATATCCAAAATGAAGAGATTTAACAGCAGCATAATTCATCTTTTAGCAAAACTAGAGAACGGTTGACAATTACATATAATATATATATATGTTTATATATATATATATATATATATATATATATGTTTATATATATATATATATATATATATATATGTTTATATATATATACATATATATATATATATATATATATATATATATATCTATATATATATATATATATATTTATTTATTATCACACTGGCCGATTCCCACCAAGGCAGGGTGGCCCGAAAAAGAAAAACTTTCACCATCATTCACTCCATCACCGTCTTGCCAGAAGGGTGCTTTACAGTACAGTTTTTAAACTGCAACATTAACACCCCTCCTTCAGAGCGCAGGCACTGTACTTCCCATCTCCAGGACTCAAGTCCGGCCTGCCGGTTTCCCTGAATCCCTTCATAAATGTTACTTTGCTCACACTCCAACAGCATGTCAAGTATTAAAAACCATTTGTCTCCATTCACTCCTATCAAACACGCTCACGCATGCCTGCTGGAAGTCCAAGCCCCTCGCACACAAAACCTCCTTTACCCCCTCCCTCCAACCCTTCCTAGGCCGACCCCTACCCCGCCTTCCTTCCACTACAGACTGATACACTCTTGAAGTTATTCTGTTTCGCTCCATTCTCTCTACATGTCCGAACCACCTCAACAACCCTGCCTCAGCCCTCTGGACAACAGTTTTGGTAATCCCGCACCTCCTCCTAACTTCCAAACTGCGAATTCTCTGCATTATATTCACACCACACATTGCCCTCAGACATGACATCTCCACTGCCTCCAGCCTTCTCCTCGCTGCAACATTCATCACCCATGCTTCACACCCATATAAGAGCGTTGGTAAAACTATACTCTCATACATTCCCCTCCTTGCCTCCAAGGAGAAAGTTCTCTGTCTCCACAGACTCCTAAGTGCACCACTCACTCTTTTTCCCTCATCAATTCTATGATTCACCTCATCTTTCATAGATCCATCCGCTGACACGTCCACTCCCAAATATCTGAATACGTTCACCTCCTCCATACTCTCTCCCTCCAATCTGATATTCAATCTTTCATCACCTAATCTTTTTGTTATCCTCATAACCTTACTCTTTCCTGTATTCACCTTTAATTTTCTTCTTTTGCACACCCTACCAAATTCATCCACCAATCTCTGCAGCTTCTCTTCAGAATCTCCAAAGAGCACAGTGTCATCAGCAAAGAGCAGCTGTGACAACTCCCACCCTGTGTGTGATTCTTTATCTTTTAACTCCACGCCTCTTGCCAAGACCCTCGCATTTACTTCTCTTACAACCCCATCTATAAATATATTAAACAACCACGGTGACATCACACATCCTTGTCTAAGGCCTACTTTTACTGGGAAAAAATTTCCCTCTTTTCTACATACTCTAACTTGAGCCTCACTATCCTCGTAAAAACTCTTCACTGCTTTCAGTAACCTACCTCCTACACCATACACTTGCAACATCTGCCACATTGCCCCCCTATCCACCCTGTCATACGCCTTTTCCAAATCCATAAATGCCACAAAGACCTCTTTAGCCTTATCTAAATACTGTTCACTTATATGTTTCACTGTAAACACCTGGTCCACACACCCCCTACCTTTCCTAAAGCCTCCTTGTTCATCTGCTATCCTATTCTCCGTCTTACTCTTAATTCTTTCAATTATAACTCTACCATACACTTTACCAGGTACACTCAACAGACTTATCCCCCTATAATTTTTGCACTCTCTTTTATCCCCTTTGCCTTTATACAAAGGAACTATGCATGCTCTCTGCCAATCCCTAGGTACCTTACCCTCTTCCATACATTTATTAAATAATTGCACCAACCACTCCAAAACTATATCCCCACCTGCTTTTAACATTTCTATCTTTATCCCATCAATCCCGGCTGCCTTACCCCCTTTCATTTTACCTACTGCCTCACGAACTTCCCCCACACTCACAACTGGCTCTTCCTCACTCCTACAAGATGTTATTCCTCCTTGCCCTATACACGAAATCACAGCTTCCCTATCTTCATCAACATTTAACAATTCCTCAAAATATTCCCTCCATCTTCCCAATACCTCTAACTCTCCATTTAATAACTCTCCTCTCCTATTTTTAACTGACAAATCCATTTGTTCTCTAGGCTTCCTTAACTTGTTAATCTCACTCCAAAACTTTTTCTTATTTTCAACAAAATTTGTTGATAACAGCTCACCCACTCTCTCATTTGCTCTCTTTTTACATTGCTTCACCACTCTCTTAACCTCTCTCTTTTCTCCATATACTCTTCCCTCCTTGCATATATATATATATATATATCTATATATATATATATATATATATATATATATATATATATATATATATATATATATATATATATATATATATATATATATATATATATACGTATATATATATATATATATATACGTATATATATATATATATATATATATATATATATATATATATATATATATATATATATATATATATATATATATATATATATATATATTATATACATATACATATATATATATATGTTCATATATATATATATTTATATATATATATATATATATATATTTATATATATATATATACATATATATATGTATATATATATATATATATATATATATATATATATATATATATATATATATATAGTAGGTAGTAGTAGGTTGGTAGACAGCAACCACCCAGGGAAGTACTACCGTCCTGCCAGATGACTGTGAAACAAAAACCTGTAACTGTTTTGCATGATGGTAGGATTGCTGGTTTCTTTTTCTGTCTCATAAACACGCTAAGATAACAGGGATATCTTGCTACTCCTACTTACACTTTGGTCACACTTCACAGACACGCACATGCATATATATATATACATACATCTAGGTTTTTCTCCTTTTTCTAAATAGCTCTTGTTCTTTTTATTTCTTCTATTGTCCATGGGGAAGTGGAAAAGAATCTTTCCTCCGTAAGCCATGCGTGTCGTATGAGGCGACTAAAATGCCGGGAGCAATGGGCTAGTAACCCCTTCTCCTGTATACAATTACTAAAAAAGAGAAGAAGAAAAACTTTATAAAACTGGGTTGCTTAAATGTGCGTGGATGTAGTGCGGATGACAAGAAACAGATGATTGCTGATGTTATGAATGAAAAGAAGTTGGATGTCCTGGCCCTAAGCGAAACAAAGCTGAAGGGGGTAGGAGAGTTTCAGTGGGGGGAAATAAATGGGATTAAATCTGGAGTATCTGAGAGAGTTAGAGCAAAGGAAGGGGTAGCAGTAATGTTAAATGATCAGTTATGGAAGGAGAAAAGAGAATATGAATGTGTAAATTCAAGAATTATGTGGATTAAAGTAAAGGTTGGATGCGAGAAGTGGGTCATAATAAGCGTGTATGCACCTGGAGAAGAGAGGAATGCAGAGGAGAGAGAGAGATTTTGGGAGATGTTAAGTGAATGTATAGGAGCCTTTGAACCAAGTGAGAGAGTAATTGTGGTAGGGGACTTGAATGCTAAAGTAGGAGAAACTTTTAGAGAGGGTGTGGTAGGTAAGTTTGGGGTGCCAGGTGTAAATGATAATGGGAGCCCTTTGATTGAACTTTGTATAGAAAGGGGTTTAGTTATAGGTAATACATATTTTAAGAAAAAGAGGATAAATAAGTATACACGATATGATGTAGGGCGAAATGACAGTAGTTTGTTGGATTATGTATTGGTAGATAAAAGACTGTTGAGTAGACTTCAGGATGTACATGTTTATAGAGGGGCCACAGATATATCAGATCACTTTCTAGTTGTAGCTACACTGAGAGTAAAAGGTAGATGGGATACAAGGAGAATAGAAGCATCAGGGAAGAGAGAGGTGAAGGTTTATAAACTAAAAGAGGAGGCAGTTAGGGTAAGATATAAACAGCTATTGGAGGATAGATGGGCTAATGAGAGCATAGGCAATGGGGTCGAAGAGGTATGGGGTAGGTTTAAAAATGTAGTGTTAGAGTGTTCAGCAGAAGTTTGTGGTTACAGGAAAGTGGGTGCAGGAGGGAAGAGGAGCGATTGGTGGAATGATGATGTAAAGAGAGTAGTAAGGGAGAAAAAGTTAGCATATGAGAAGTTTTTACAAAGTAGAAGTGATGCAAGGAGGGAAGAGTATATGGAGAAAAAGAGAGAAGTTAAGAGAGTGGTGAAGCAATGTAAAAAGAGAGCAAATGAGAGAGTGGGTGAGATGTTATCAACAAATTTTGTTGAAAATAAGAAAAAGTTTTGGAGTGAGATTAACAAGTTAAGAAAGCCTAGAGAACAAATGGATTTGTCAGTTAAAAATAGGAGAGGAGAGTTATTAAATGGAGAGGTAGAGGTATTGGGAAGATGGAAGGAATATTTTGAGGAATTGTTAAATGTTGATGAAGATAGGGAAGCTGTGATTTCGTGTATAGGGCAAGGAGGAATAACATCTTGTAGGAGTGAGGAAGAGCCAGTTGTGAGTGTGGGGGAAGTTCGTGAGGCAGTAGGTAAAATGAAAGGGGGTAAGGCAGCCGGGATTGATGGGATAAAGATAGAAATGTTAAAAGCAGGTGGGGATATAGTTTTGGAGTGGTTGGTGCAATTATTTAATAAATGTATGGAAGAGGGTAAGGTACCTAGGGATTGGCAGAGAGCATGCATAGTTCCTTTGTATAAAGGCAAAGGGGATAAAAGAGAGTGCAAAAATTATAGGGGGATAAGTCTGTTGAGTGTACCTGGTAAAGTGTATGGTAGAGTTATAATTGAAAGAATTAAGAGTAAGACGGAGAATAGGATAGCAGATGAACAAGGAGGCTTTAGGAAAGGTAGGGGGTGTGTGGACCAGGTGTTTACAGTGAAACATATAAGTGAACAGTATTTAGATAAGGCTAAAGAGGTCTTTGTGGCATTTATGGATTTGGAAAAGGCGTATGACAGGGTGGATAGGGGGGCAATGTGGCAGATGTTGCAAGTGTATGGTGTAGGAGGTAGGTTACTGAAAGCAGTGAAGAGTTTTTACGAGGATAGTGAGGCTCAAGTTAGAGTATGTAGGAAAGAGGGAAATTTTTTCCCAGTAAAAGTAGGCCTTAGACAAGGATGTGTGATGTCACCGTGGTTGTTTAATATATTTATAGATGGGGTTGTAAGAGAAGTAAATGCGAGGGTCTTGGCAAGAGGTGTGGAGTTAAAAGATAAAGAATCACACACAAAGTGGGAGTTGTCACAGCTGCTCTTTGCCGATGACACTGTGCTCTTGGGAGATTCTGAAGAGAAGTTGCAGAGATTGGTGGATGAATTTGGTAGGGTGTGCAAAAGAAGAAAATTAAAGGTGAATACAGGAAAGAGTAAGGTTATGAGGATAACAAAAAGATTAGGTGATGAAAGATTGAATATCAGATTGGAGGGAGAGAGTATGGAGGAGGTGAACGTATTCAGATATTTGGGAGTGGACGTGTCAGCGGATGGGTCTATGAAAGATGAGGTGAATCATAGAATTGATGAGGGAAAAAGAGTGAGTGGTGCACTTAGGAGTCTGTGGAGACAAAGAACTTTGTCCTTGGAGGCAAAGAGGGGAATGTATGAGAGTATAGTTTTACCAACGCTCTTATATGGGTGTGAAGCGTGGGTGATGAATGTTGCAGCGAGGAGAAGGCTGGAGGCAGTGGAGATGTCATGTCTGAGGGCAATGTGTGGTGTGAATATAATGCAGAGAATTCGTAGTTTGGAAGTTAGGAGGAGGTGCGGGATTACCAAAACTGTTGTCCAGAGGGCTGAGGAAGGGTTGTTGAGGTGGTTCGGACATGTAGAGAGAATGGAGCGAAACAGAATGACTTCAAGAGTGTATCAGTCTGTAGTGGAAGGAAGGCGGGGTAGGGGTCGGCCTAGGAAGGGTTGGAGGGAGGGGGTAAAGGAGGTTTTGTGTGCGAGGGGCTTGGACTTCCAGCAGGCATGCGTGAGCGTGTTTGATAGGAGTGAATGGAGACAAATGGTTTTTAATACTTGACGTGCTGTTGGAGTGTGAGCAAAGTAACATTTATGAAGGGATTCAGGGAAACCGGCAGGCCGGACTTGAGTCCTGGAGATGGGAAGTACAGTGCCTGCACTCTGAAGGAGGGGTGTTAATGTTGCAGTTTAAAAACTGTAGTGTAAAGCACCCTTCTGGCAAGACAGTGATGGAGTGAATGATGGTGAAAGTTTTTCTTTTTCGGGCCACCCTGCCTTGGTGGGAATCGGCCGGTGTGATAATAAAAAAAAAAAAAAAAAAAAAAAAAAAAAAAAAAAAAAAAAAAAACATATATATATATATATATATTTATAAATACATATATATATATATATATATATATATATATATATATATATATATATATATATATATATATATATATATATATATATATAGGTTCGATAACCTGGCTGCTTTCAGACTGTACCAACCTCTGGGAAATCTCAAAGTTGTCTGCCAGCGCGGCAGTCTCTAACAACGTCGTTTGCGGATGGCCAACAATATACTGGCGAACTCCCTCTGGAAAATTTGCATACAAATCTTCTAGTAACATTAATTGTGATAGATCTTTTAAAGTCGTGACCCGAGAAGCTCGACACCAACGTTCAAACGCCACTGCTTTCCCTCGGGCAAAATCTAAATAAGTTTGTCCTGTTTGCCGTTTCATGGAACGAAAAGCTATTTGGTAACTAATAGGGAGCATGTCATATGCTTCTAAAATAGTTCTCTTTACTACGTCGTACTGGACATAAAACTCATATGGTAAGGAGGCGACACAAGACTGCGCCTTTCCATATAGAGACGTGTGCAGCAATGTGGCCCATTTGTCTTTGGGCCAGCCCATTGAACGTACCTGATTTTCAAAAATTTCAAAGAATTCATCTAAGTCTGTTTCGTTAAACTTAGGTACCATCAGAGCTGCTTTATGCAAGTCAAACCCGGTTACCGTGCTCTTCACGTCTCTTTCTTCCGGAACTCCCTTCTGCTTTGTTTCAAAACGAAACCTTTCACGCCTAAATTCTTCCTCGTTTAGACGTCTTCTAGCTTCGATTTGAGAGTTTTGTAATAGTAATATGCGTTCTATTCTCTCTAGTTGTTCGGACGTTAAATTCCCAAGAGGTAATGACACCGAGGGGATTTCGGGCGTCTTCTCCGGAAGTATTTTGGGACGAGCACCAGTCCTAAAATTATCCCCGTCATTTAACTGAGGGTTCGTTCCAACCACCGATACATACTCCGGGGAAATGAACGGGGGAGAGCTTTGAGACTGGACTGAGTAGTAAGGCCTTGTAAACCCTGGTTCAACTTCATTATTTAAGGCAGTTCCCGTCCGTGGGCTTTTACTTCCTCGAACTGGGAAATAAAACTATCTTCCAAATCTAGTTCTGGCATTGCTTGGGATTTCGGAAATAATCTATCCTTAATTAGGGACCTATGAGTCTCTGCGCTATGGTATCTATTATAAGGTATATGTAACTGTCTAGCTATTTGCCAACACGTCTGTAATTTTAAAGTGTCAAGAGTAGCCTCTGTTAATTCATCTAATATTGACTTAATTTCTGGATCCATTTTCTTAATTCTCGCAAGGGAGCTTAATTTTAATGCAAAACAAATATGTACTTCAGGGTAAGTAGCTCCCGGACAGACAACCCCTTTTGTTACGACTTAATCTTCACCGTAACAATAGGGGCACAAATAACTCCATTTGTTTTTTGTTAGTTTTATTTTATTACCAATCATTTAATTTCATTGGTATTTGGTTAGTGAATTAAAATAACCACAAGCAATTATAAATGAAATACTATACAGCAAAAAATCCAATCTTACGTTCAAATTCTCATTAACAGAGAATGATACAATAATTTCAATTAATAATCTACTAATCTCACCATTTAACTCTTTTAGAAAGGTCTAGGGTAACGAAATAGTTATCTTTCATAAGTGACATGAATTACCAGACTTCAGGAAACTAATGGCAAAGGCAAGACAATAGACTTGGTATAAAGTTTTAGTTTAAGCTAGGAGCTTTGGGTTGAAGACCCGTACCGAGTCAGAGCTAGGAGCTGACTACCTCACTCAACTACTTCATAGTATGACTTCAGCTCGGCCCGAAGGTGACGCGTGACGTCAATTCTAGAACCACCAATTGGTCACTACAGTAGTGGTTACACATTCGTAATACCTAACCTAATAATAATATAATATAATATTATAATTATAATAATCATGGGGAAAGATATAATATAATACAATATAATACAATGAGAGTACTGTTGATTCATACCGTACCCAATAATAATATATAGTCGAACCTGCTTTATCTAGCTAGTAATAAAGTGGTTCGTGATATATTATTACAGAACTTATTTTAACCAGGCCTTTTATTTTTGTATATAATGGAGTGAAGTAGGGGCGCGTAACAGTGACAACATTGTATCCCGCAGCAGCAACACAAAACAGACATTGTATTTTTACTAGAAACCTGGTATCCATTATAATGAAACAATATTTAATTTTAATGGGTTATTATAGATGAGATCTAAATAACTTGCCAATTTTGCATGCCTAAAACATACAAGATCCCTAAGACTTATTGTGCAAACTTAGACTTCTGTCCGAAAATTATTTTAAGGTTCTTCTGAATAAATTGCATTTAAGAACTGGTACATATAATGGTGAAACTTGTTCACTCCCAAGACAAGTTACCTCAGTACCTGGTTACAATATACCTCTGTAATCTATTGACTCTATACCACACCAAATTTTGTACAATAATAAGTCTATGACAAACATCTGAAGCCAATCATTCCGTATCAGGATGTGAAGTCAGTATTCCAACGATAAGTAGTTTTTATTACATCTAGATTACAACTCATTCTGTGCAGCAGATTTTTTTGGTTTATTTTCCATTTTAAGTGGCATCTCATGATCCAAATCTTCTTTCATTTCCTCAAGTTCAGCTTTAGCTTCTGAGAGTTTAAATTTCTCAGAGTGAAGCAGCAAGTTCTGTTTAAGTGGCAGTGACTCCCAGAAAACACGAACCTGTTTACATAAATAATGCAATAAGACTCAAAATATATGAAACATTAATCTGAAATAAAACTGTGTTGGCTTCATGTTACCTGAATTTAAAATAGCATTATATTTTTTTCAACATTTTTATGATTTTAAAAGTCACACTTCCACAAACAAAAATAAAAAGGTACGTAGCATAATGAGCCTTTTTGTGAGCAATAAGTTGTTCTAAGGACATTTCAATAAAGCTTCATTTAGAAATAAAAGTTTCCTTATGGGGCTCTCTTCAGAGCAAAATGTTGTCCCAATAATGCTCTCAAGCCAAACTTTTGACTCGATAAAAATTTGTATATCTTCCTCTCCACTGTATTTTTTTTATTTTGAAATGACAAAGTAAGCATAATTCATAACGTGTGCCAAAATACAATAAAATGCCAGAACTGTACCATTATAGCAATAACTAATTATTATTTATTATTAAATATTAGCCGGTATTCTCCCGGCCCGGGCCTTTTCCAAGTAGTGGTGGCCCGGCCTTGGCTCCCTCTTTAGGGAGTGTCTGAGACCTAAGTCTCCCATGGGAGGAGGCACAAGTACCTCCTCATCTTTGGGACCAACTGTCCCCAGGCCTAGCCACAAGCTAGGCCTCTCTGGTCTGCCATCCCCGCCCCGAGGGGGCAAATGGGAATGACAGTCTTATGAGCTTAAGGCTCGGGCTCAGGCACCTACCCTACCCTAGAAGGGCTGGGCATGGTGTCGATCAATATAATAACTAATTTATTTCCTTCTAAAATTATGCTCTTTTTTTTTTTTTTTTTTTTTTTTTTTTTTTTTTTTTTTTTTTCCTGTCGCACTATATTTTAACAATGTACCTAACTTCTCAAGCATCATTTTAAATGTTTACATTGGTCATATTTGAAAAGTAATATAATTTTGTAAAATATTTGTACTGAAGCATTATTTAATATATAATCCTGCATGCCTGTGGCTAGACAATTTTTATAGTCCAAAAAACAGTGGTGAAATGTCTATCCTCATGCATCATAACGTTTAAAATAATGAAACATTCATGTCTGAATCATAATTGGATGATAAGATATGCATACAACCACGTGGTTTTCATGGGAAACTGCCGAATAAAGCTTAAATAGTAACGGTCTTCTTGCCGAATAAGGCAAGTGAAAATTTGCGAAAACAATAATTTCGCAAAAATAATTCTGAATCTAACGAATAAATATATTTTATTGTGTTTGTTTATTATTAAATTATCATAAACTTATCTAAAATATATCTAGTAGGATTAGGCTAAATTAAATTGCTCTAGTTATAATAAGGTTAGGTAAATTTCTAAGGTTCTTTCAGTACAAAATTATTAATTTTTACATTAATATAAATGAAAAAAATATACCATTTATCGTAAAAGAGAATTTTTTTTAAAGCACTTAATTTTAAATGAGCTCATGCTAATTGACCAATTTACCTTTTCGGCACGACACACACTAGTGACAACTGCCTACAGAAAGGTAGGAGAAGCAAGAAGAAGAAGCGGCCCATGTCCTTTCGCATGCTATTACATTACTTTTTAACAACTCACTTTCCCGACACTACTCATGACAGCAAGGTTACACCAGTACATAAAGGTGGTGACCCTACAGATGTATACAACTATAGGCCAATATCAAACTTACCATTGCTATCCAAAATCTTCGAGAAACTCGTACACAGGAGTCTATATTCATTTATAACGGCACAAAACATACTCAACACCTACCAATTTGGATTCAGGAAAAATAAAAACACTAATGATGCAATTGTACAAATGCTAGATCTGCTTTACACAGCAATGGAAAAGAACGAATATCCGCTAGGAATTTTAATTGACCTAAGAAAAGCTTTTGACACAGTAGACCACGGCATCCTACTCCACAAACTTGACCATTATGGTATAAGAGGCCATGCGCTTGCATATTTCAAATCCTACCTTACCAATAGGTATCAGTATGACAACCATTAAAGACAGCCTCATCAACACGGCCACTTGATACTGGAGTTCTGCAGGGAAGTGTCCTTGATCCCCTGCTCTTCCTCATTTACATCAATGATCTTCCAAACATATCCCAACACCTGAAACCCATTCTCTTTGCTGAGGATACGACTTATGTCATATCCCACCCTATTCTTGCCACCCTCAACACGATTGTTAACGAGGAGCTGTTCAAAATATCGACTTGGATGACAGCCAATAAACTTACACTTAACACTGACACAACCTACTATATTTTGTTTGGTAGCAGAGCAGGTGTTGCGCAATTTAACATTAAGATCGACAACACTCTAATTGCCAGACATAATGAGGGCAAATTTCTAGGCCTATACCTCAACAACAACCTGAATTTCAGCACCCATATCCAACACATAACAAGAAAAAGTATCCAAAACGGTTGGAATCCTCTCCAAGATATGATACTACGTGCTGCAAACTGCCCTTCTCACACTATACCATTCATTCATTTATCCATACCTCACCTATGCTATTTGTGCTTGGGATCAACTGCAGCAACACACCTAAAGCCAATAATAACCCAACAAAAAGCTGCAGTAAGAATAATCACTAAATCCCATCCCTGGCAACTCACCCCCCCCCACTATTCATAGATCTAAACTTACTCCCTGTTCAGAACATCCACACTTACTACTGTGCAATCTACATCTACAGGACCTTAAATTCCTTGACCTAAAACGCTTTCTTGATAGTTGTGACAGGACTCACAGGCATAACACCAGACACAAACATCTCTACGACATTCCCCGTGTCCGAATAAACCTTTACAAAAATTCTATGTATGTCACAGGGCCTAAAATCTGGAACACCCTACCTGAACGCTCTAGAACTGCAGACACATTCAACGCCTTCAAAACCACTGTTAAACAGCATCTTATCTCCCTGATACACCCCGACAACTAACTACATGAAAATCACCAGTTCGCACTTTCACTCACCCACTTGTCTATAATCACGGAAATACGAATCTTAATCATAAAATAATGAGTCCAAACTAGTCATAACTTTGCCTGTGACACTACAATATAGAACCTGTGTATTGTGCCAAAATAAAAGCATTTACATTGCTAAACTCACAAACTATAATGTAGTCACTTAGCCTTAATATCAACTTACTCCATAATCTATATTAATTTAGAGTTAAAAATTAATCTAAGTCTGCCTGAAATGCCTAGCCATGCCTGGTGCCCTAGTGGCCCCCTCTGTAATTAGTATTTTATAACATGTAAACCACACAATATCCAAAACCTGTAAACCCGGTATTTTAATCTTTATAGAGAATAAACTTGATTGATTGATTGATTTATTACACAATGGCAACTACGCAGGACCCAGGTACTGGACGGACCAGCAACGTGACCACTCCACTGCCAGCTGCACCTGATATTCACCTAGTTGAGTTGCATGCAGTGCTGGATTAAGAAGTCTCTGGGCCCTAGGCTATTCAGATTGGCGGGGCCCCTTTGAGTTACTGGTAAGCGAAGCAACCCCTTCCAGCTTGAGAGTGGGGGGGATGGGGGGTCGGTGTGAGCGTGTTTAAAGTCTAATTAAATACATTCCAGCTATTTAGATTAAATTTAATAGGGAAAGTTCATCAAGACAACCAAAACCATTTACCAACAGCCATTATAACTGTCTTGTTAAACTCAAGACAGCATAGTATTACTAGATTAGGCTATTAAAGTAGTGGCATCATGTACCTATTATATTCAGCATAACCACTATAGCACTATTATTCGCTTTATAAATCACTGACCATTATTGTTATCATTGCATCATGCATAAGACTATCAAATCATATAAACTACAGAAAATTGGAGAGGAATCTCCCATACTCACCAATTAGCGGGAAAACACAGCTGTTCTCATGTAAACAAAGGCGTGTTGAGTGTTGCCATCTATGGTTAGGTTTATTTATTTTTATTTTATTTTATTTCATTATTTATTTTTGTTTTGATTAATTTTTAAAAAGCAATTTTACTCTCCAAACACTTGAACTTTTTAGGTAGGGACCCCTTTGCACTTGCACCATGTGCGCAGTCTTTGATGAGCCTCTGAACTCCTTGGACCACGCGGCCCCCAAATGCGCGGGGCCCTAGGCAGATGCCTAGTTTGCCTATGCGGTAATCCAGCCCTGGTTGCATGGGGTTAACAGCACCAGTCTCTAGCTGGAAACTGGGGGATACTCACTTCTGGAGCTATCAGAAGTACTTTAAGCAGCATTTACGAGCATTTAATAGAATTTACTGAGGTGTAGGAGAGTAAGGCAGTTGTGGACACGCGGTTTCCCACATAGGCACACACACACATACACACGCAGAGATGCTGTGCATGCCCCTAACCACAATCTTCAACACATCCCTTGAAACTGGGCAACTACCTGAGAAATGGAAGACAGCAAATGTAGTCCCCATATTTAAGAAAGGAAACAGAAATGAGGCACTAAACTACAGATCTGTGTCTCTGACATGTATTGTGTGCAAAGTCATGGAGAAGATTATCAGGAGGAGAGTGGTGGAACACCTGGAACGGAACAAGATTATAAATGAAAACCAGCATGGGTTCATGGAAGGCAAATCCTGTGTCACAAACCTCCTGGAGTTTTATGACAAGGTAACAGAAGTAAGACACGAGAGAGGGGTGGGTTGACTGCGTTTTCCTAGACTGCAGGAAGGCCTTTGACACAGTTCTCCACAAGAGATTAGTGCAGTAGCTGGAGGATCAGGCGCATATAACAGGGAGGGCACTGCAATGGATCAGGGAATACCTGACAGGGAGGCAGCAACGAGTCATGGTACGTGAAGAGGTATCACTGTGGGTGCCTGTGACGAGAGGGGTCCCACAGGGGTCAGTTCTAGGACCAGTGCTATTTTTGATATATGCGAACGACATGATGGAAGGAATAGACTCTGAAGTGTCCCTATTCGCAGATGATGTGTAGTTGATGAGAAGAATTAAATCGGATGAGGATGAGGCGGGACTGCAAAGAGACCTGGACAGGCTGGACATGTGGTCCAGAAACTGGCTTCTCGAATTCAATCCTGCCAAATGCAAAGTCATGAAGATTGGGGAGGGGCAAAGAAGACCGCAGACAGAGTATAGGCTAGGTGGACAAAGACTACAAACCTAACTCAGGGAGAAAGACCTTGGGGTGACCATGACACCGAGCACGTCACCGGAGGCACACAGCAACCAAATAACTGCTTCAGCATACGGGCACTTGGCAAACCTGAGAATAGCGTTCCAATACCTTAATAAGGAATCGTTCAAGACACTGTACACTGTGTATGTTAGGTCCATACTGGAGTATGCAGCACCAGTCTGGAACCCACACCCGGTCAAGCACGTCAAGAAGTTAGAGAAAGTACAAAGGTTTGCAACAAGGCTAGTCCCGGAGCTCAGGGGAATGTCGTACGAGGAAAGGTTGAGGGAAATCGGAATGACAACACTGGAGGACAGAAGGGTCAGGGGAGACATGATAACATACAAGATACTGTGGGGAATATACAAGGTGGACAGAGATAGGATGTTCCAGAGAGGGGACACAGAAACAAGGGGTCACAACTGGAAGCTGAAGACTCAGACGAGTCACAGGGACGTTAGGAAGTATTTCTTCAGTCATAGAGTCGTCAGGAAGTGGAATAGCCTAGCAAGAGAAGTAGTGGAGGCTGAAACCATACATAGTTTAAAGAAGAGGTATGACAAAGCTCAGGAAGCAGAGAGGGAGAGGACCTAGTAGCGATCAGTGAAGAGGCGGGGCCAGAAGCTGAGTCTCGACCCCTGCAACCACAATTAGGTGAGTACAATTAGGTGAATACAATTAGGTGAGTACACAGTAGGCGAGGCCTAGTGTTACAGAACTGAAGTAATTTTAAGCACATAAGACAGTGCACAGTGGGAACCAAGTGATCGTGTACATATGTATTACATATGTGGGTAATAAGGTCTCACATAAACTCATAAACACACACACACAGGAACAAGCAGTCAGGCATCGTAAAAGCTGAGTAGTAAGTTGTATTATCATTAGTATTATAATTATTGGAAGTACTAGCATTATTACTAGCATTTTACTAGTGTTGTTGATACATAGAAGTGAGGAGGATTATTTCTGGGCACGGAAGCATAAGTGCACATGTGCACACACACACACACACACACACACACACACGCAAATACACACAGGATTTCACACCTTGAAAACTGACCTCCATCCCTCTCTCTTACTCTCTTACTTTCCACTCCACCTTCTCTCTCTCTCTCTCTCTCTCTCTCTCTCTCTCTCTCTCTCTCTCTCTCTCTCTCTCTCTCTCTCTCTCTCTCTCTCTCTCTCTCTCTCTCTCTATCTATCTATCTATCTATTTATCTATCTATCTATTTTCTTCACACAGGGTTTGACAAGGTTAAGGATCCCTAGCTTTATTGACAAGCTATTTACAGGTTAAAGATTCCTAACTTTATTGGCAAGCTAAGAGCTGTTACCTACATCAGCTCATTTGAAAGCATTTTTATTGTTATGAGACATACAAGTAGGTTACCTGGTTACCTGGAGGTTATTCCGGGGATCAACGCCCCCGCGGCCCGGTCCATGTCCAGGCCTCCTGATGGATCAGGGCCTGATCAACTAGGCCGTTACTGCTGGCCGCACGCAGTCCAACGTACGAGCCACAGCCCGGCTGATCCGGCACTGACTTTATGTATCTGTCCAGCTCTCTCTTGAAGGCAGCCAGGGGTTTATTGACAATTCCCCTAATGCTTGATGGGAGGCTGTTGAACAGTTTTGGGCCCAGGACACTTATGGTGTTTTCCCTTAGTGTACCAAGGGCGCCCCTACTTTTTATTGGGGGCATTTTGCATCGCCTGCCCAGTCTTTTACTTTCGTAGGGAATGATTTCTGTGTGCAGATTTGGGACCATTCCTTCCAAGATTTTCCAAGTGTAGATTATGATATATCTCTCCCTCCTGCGTTCCAACGAGTACAAGTCAAGTGCTTCCAAGCGTTCCCAGTAGTTAAGGTGCTTGACAGAACTTACACGTGCAGTAAAGGATCTCTGTACACTCTCTAGATCTGCGATTTCACCTGCTTTGAATAGAGATGTTAATGTACAGCAGTATTCCAGCCTAGAGAGAACAAGTGATTTGAAAAGGATCATCAAGGGCTTGGCATCTCTCGTTTTGAAAGTTCTCATTATCCATCCTATCATTTTCTTTGCACGTGCGATCGTGGCACTGTTGTGATCCTTGAAAGTGAGATCCTCAGACATTACTACTCCCAGGTCCCTTACATTATTTTTCCGCTCTATTGTATGGCCGGAGTCAGTAGTATACTCTGTTCTAGTTATTATCTCCTCCAGTTTTCCATAACGGAGTAGTTGGAATTTGTCCTCATTGGACATCATATTGTTTACAGTTGCCCACTGGAAAACTTTGTTTATATCTTCTTGGAGGTTAACCGCATCCTCAGCAGATGACAGCCTCATGCAGATCCTAGTATCATCCGCAAAGGATGATACGGTGCTGTGGTGTATATCTCTGTCTATGTCTGATATGAGGATAAGGAATAAGATGGGGGCGAGTACTGTGCCTTGTGGAACAGAGCTCTTCACTATGGCAGCTTCCGATTTAACTCTGTTGACCACTACTCTTTGTGTTCGATTTGTTAGGAAGTTGAAGATCCATCTCCCCACTTTCCCAGTTATTCCTTTAGCACGTATTTTATGGGCTATTACGCCATGATCGCATTTGTCAAATGCTTTTGCAAAGTCTGTGTATATTACATCTGCATTCTGATTTTCTTCCAGTGCATCCAAGGCTATGTCATAGTGATCCAGTAGTTGAGAGAGGCAGGAGCGACCTGCCCTGAACCCATGTTGCCCTGGATTGTGCAGATTTTGGGAATCCAGGTGATTTGCAATCCTGCTTCTTAGCACTCTTTCAAAGATTTTTATGATGTGGGATGTCAGAGCTATTGGTCTATAGTTCTTAGCTAATGCTTTGCTGCCACCTTTATGGAGTGGGGCTATATCCGTTGTTTTAAGTGACTGTGGAATTTCACCCATGTCCAAGCTCCTCCTCCATAGTGTACTTAGGGCACGCGAGAGGGGTTTCTTGCAGTTCTTAACGAAAACAGAGTTCCACGAGTCTGGGCCCGGGGCTGAGTGCATAGGCATGTTGTCAATGACTTTTTCGAAATCTATCGGAGTTAGGGTAATGTCGGAAATCTGGCATACATTTATGGAGTTTTGAGGCTCATTCATGAAGAAATCATTTGGGTCGTCGATCCTCAGACCGATTAGTGGTTCACTAAACACAGAGTCGTACTGGGATTTCAATATTTCACTCATTTCCTTGTTGTCATCTGTGTAAGTCCCATCCTGTCTGAGTAAGGGCCCGATACTAGACGTGGTATTTGCCTTGTTTTTGGCATATGAAAAGAAATATTTTGAACTTCTTTCAATTTCACTAATAGCTTTAAGCTCCTCCTGCCTCTCCTGGTTCCTGTAAGAGTCATTTAGCTTAAGTTCGATAGTTTCCACTTCCCTGGTCAGCGCCTCCTTTCGTGTATCAGATATTCTAGCACTCCTGAGGAGCTCAGTGACTCTTCGTCGTCTTCTGTAGAGGGAGCGTCTTTTTCTCTCCACTTTACTCCTGCTCTTCTTCTTTCTTAGGGGAATATGCCTAGAACATGTTTCGGCTACCAGGAAGTTGATCCTTTCAAGGCACTGGTTTGGATCCATGTCATTTAAGACATCTTCCCAACATGTTTCGTTTAGGACATGGTTTACCTGGTCCAAGTTGATGTTCTTGTTGTTGAAGTTGTATTTTGTGAAGACACCTTCACAGGTACATGCATTCTGCTGATCAGGACCCCTATGCATGTACGTCTGGACTTCGATTAGATTGTGATCGGAATTAGTGGTTTTTGATATTCTTATGTCTCTTATCAGGTCCTCATTATTTGTGAAGATAAGGTCAAGTATATTTTCTAGTCTTGTTGGCTCCACTATCTGCTGGCTTAAGGTGTGTTTTTCACAGAGACTTAGTAGCTCATGTGTGTGTGACCTTTCATCTGCGCTACCTCCAGGGATTGTTTCAGCTATAACATTATTTCCTACATTCTTCCATTTTGTATGCCTTAGGTTGAAATCACCAAGCAGTAAGATGTTTGGGGATGGAGCTGGAAGGTTTTCCAAACAGTAATCAATTTTCAGTAGCTGTTCCTTGAACTGTTGTGAGGTTGCATCTGGTGGCTTGTATACAACCACAATGACTAGGTTTTGGTTCTCGATCTTTATTGATAGAACTTCAACTACCTCATTTGTGGTGTTCAGCAACTCTGTGCAGATAAGGGACTCTTTGACATACAGGCCAACCCCCCCTTGTTGCCTGTTTTTTCTGTCGCATCTAAAAAGGTTGTAACCACTTATCCATATTTCACTGTCAAAGTGATCTTTTGTGTGAGTCTCTGTGAAGGCTGCAAACATTGCATTAGACTCCTCTAGAAGTCCACTGATAAAAGGTATTTTGTTGTTGGTGGATGGCTTAAGTTAAGGCCCTGTATATTAGCAAATATGAACGAGGTTGTATTCTGTGTTTGTTGGGGGATTTTGTTATTGGCATCAGTAGTTGTAATTCTGGAGGGCCATGGGTGGCCACTGGCTGCGCCTCCAGTTCAACAAGGCTCCAAGGCGGTGGACTATTTTTGTTATTTCCTTCCACTTTCTTTTTTCGTTTCCTGCCACTAAAAAATCACCTGGAGTTGGGTTGTCGTAGCTACTATTGTTTGTCTTGTGGGGTCTGTGCCTCCTGGTCCCTTTTAGATGGTATGCAGGGCACTCGATGTTGTAACACTGCTTCTGGAGGACCGAGGAGTGGCACATTTTTGGGTGAAAGAAAGTACAGAAAGAAGAACGACACACTCCTTTAGACAGGAGGTCGCTACATTTTTTGGGATGGTCAAAGTTGCATGTCCCATTTTTTCCCCTGTTATTCCATGCTTACAGATGCCCCAAGCATAATATTTGCAGAGAAGGGTAAAGCCAGAGTGAAGGTGCTGCTTTCTTCGAAGTGGATCCAAGTGTGGTACTTTGACAATATTGGCCTTGTACATAACAGTAAGGCCACCCACATCCCTCCTGTGTTGGAGGCTCTGCTGAAATGACAGATCTATCCAGGATGGGTCCAGGCGAGAGATGAGACATCTTGCTCTGTTCTCTACTCTGTCGAGCAGTCGCAGATGAAAGGGGGGCAGGCAAACCAAGAAAGTGGAGCATATTCAAGGTGTGAGCGTACTTTTGCCTCGTACAGAATCTTGCAACCCCTACTGTCAAGCAGATGCCAGATATGGCTAAGTGCTGTAAGCTTCCTAGCTGCCTTGTTTGCAAGATTAACAATGTGGTTCTTCATGGTTAGTTTGGAGTCAAATTTCACCCCAAGGATATCAACTTCTTCTCCAGGTGCCAACACCCTCCCATTCATCCTTACTACTGCACCAGCATTACCATCATGGTGCCTAGAGACGATCATCATTTGCGTTTTCTCAGGTGCAAATGTTACTTACCATCTATTTCCCCAAACTGATATAGCTCTTAGCTGGTGATTGATATAGGTTAGAGCAGCTGGCATTTCTTCTCTTGGATAAGTGAATGTCAGTGTACAGTCATATGCATATGCATGTGATTCTGGGATGAGATGAAGGTCGTTGAAGTAGACATTCCATAACAAAGGTCCCAGCACGCTTCCTTGTGGAACGCTTGCCCCAATATAATGTCTTGCTGATTCCGTTCCATTGAAAACTACACTTAGAGATCTACAATGAAGGTAATCACTGAGGAGACATAGCGTAGAGCCTGCAATTCCCAGTGCTTGAAGTTTTGCTAAGAGGCCCTGGTGCCACTCCCGGTCGAAAGTGCCAGCAATGTCCAGTGCTACCACACAGCTGACTTTGGATTCATCCAGTGACTGGTGCCACTTAGTGGAGAGGTTTAACAACAGATCAGCAGCATAGTAACCTTTCCTGAAGCCATATTGACGATCACAAAGTAGTGAGAGGTAGCCAAAAAACTCTGTCATTTGTCTTGAGATTATTGTCTCAAGGATCTTACCAGTGATTGACAGGAGTGACAATGGTCTCTCTCTCTCTCTCTCTCTCTCTCTCTCTCTCTCTCTCTCTCTCTCTCTCTCTCTCTCTCTCTCTCTCTCTCTCTCTCTCTCTCTCTCTTTCCTCTCCCTTCTCTCCCCTAAACAAAAAATGGTTGGGACTCGAAGGAACCAGGAATCAGAGTAGAATGGTCCTGGTGGGGAGGAGTGGATGGAGGAGCAGTGGAAAAGGATGGAACAAGAGTGGGAGAGAAAACTAGAAGAGCTTTCTGCAAAAAATGGAGACAGAGCTGTCTGTGAAATTGGAAAAGAGGTTGGAGGAGGGGAAGAAGAATTGGGAGTCAAAAGTCGAAACCACTGTAGCCAGGATAAGGGCCCTAGAAGATGAGGTAAACAGGCTGAAGCGAGTTACAAGGGTATTGACCAGAGAAGACACTGCATATGAAGTTGGGAGGCCAAACAGGAAGGAGATATGAATTATGCCAAGGTCATATCAGCCTGCAAAGCAGGGCCAAGGAGTGAAAGGGAAGATCAGCTGGGCACAGATGGAGAGGGTGATAGGTCAAATGCAGAGGTACGACCATGCTTCCAAGAGCTACTGGAAAAAACAAGGGAGCAAATGGCCATGTACAGACAGGAATCAGAGTCACAGAGGGAAAGGCAATGGGAGGAGGAAAGGGCAAATTCAGTGTTTATTCATGGGCTTCAGGAGAGCAAGGGAAGGACACACACTGAAAGATGGCAGGCAGAAAGAAAGGAGATTGAGAACATCACAGAAATAGGTTAAGAGAACATGGATGAGATTGTAAATTTTCAGACAATAGTGTGGTACTTGAAGGTGAGAAACCGAACAATCAAACTGATTTTCAGGACAGAAACAGTGCAGAACAGGATCCTCCAAGAGAAACCATGGTTGAAGTAATCGGCAGAATACAAGAGGGTGTTCCTAGACAGAGAAAGTACACAAACAGAATGACAGCAGCTGAGAGAGAGGACACAAAAGCGAAAGGAGCTAGGAAGGGAAACAAGGACAGAATCAGCAGAGGTCAACCAGAGCAGGGCAGAGCAACAAGAGCAAGCACACACAGAACCATCCCCAGAACCCTACAATCTATAACACCATCCCAACAAAAACTTCAATCCATACTCACAGCTCTCACCCAACACTTAGCTATAGAATCCCACAGTACACCAGGTCTCATTCCCTCACAGACCCCCCAAAACAGTGTTGGAGAGGAAATTGAAGGTATGGTACACAAACGCTGATGGAATAACAAATAAGTGGGATGAGTAGCACGAAAGAGTCAAAGATGCATCACCGGACAACATAGCTCTCACAGGTATGATAACAGATACCATCTTTCCAATGGGATATCAGATCCTGAGGAAAGACATAGGGAACAGGGGGGGGTGGAGGAGTGGCACTGCTGATCAAAAACTGATCAACTTTTGATGAGCTGGAGAGAGGAGACAGTGGAAAAGAAAGAGATTACATAGTAGGAACACTGCAGTCTGGACGTCCCAAGGTGGTAATTGCAGTGATGTATAACCCACCACAGAACAGCAGGAGGCCACGGCTAGAGTATGGTGAGAGCAATAGAGCGATGGTTGACACACTGGCTGCAGTGGCCAGAAGAGCTCATGCATGCAGGGAAAAGCTACTGATCTTGGGTGACGTTAACCACAAGGAAATTGATTGAGAGAACTTAGAGCCACATGGGGGCCAAGATACATGGAGGGCTAAGATGATGGAGGTGGTACTGGAAAAAGTCATGTACCAACACGTAAGGGACATTACCAGAGAGAGAGGAGAGGTTGAACCAGCGAGACTGGACCTAGTATTCACCTTGAGTAGCACAGATATTGAGGACATCACATATGAAAGACCCCTTCGGGCCAGCGATAATGTGGTTTTAAGCTTCGAATACACAGTAGAGTTACAAGTGGAGGGGGAAACAGGAAGGGCTGGAAGAATGAGGCCAAACTACAAGAAATGGAACTTCGTGGGAATGAGGAACTTGCTGAATGGGGTTCAGTGGGACAGAGAACTGGCAGGGAAGCCAGTAAATGAGATGATGAAATATGTAAATATGTACCCAAGAGTAACACAAATATTGAAAAAGACAGGATGAGCCCATGGTTCACCCAAAGGTGCAGGGAGGCAAAAACCAAGTGTGCTAGGGCATGGAAGAAGTACAGAACGCAAAGGACCCAGGAGAATAAGAGAGCAGTCGTAGAGCCAGAAATGAATATGCACAGGTAAGAAGGGAGGCCCAACGAAAATATGAAAACGACATAGCATTGAAAGCCAAATCTGACCTGAAGCTGTTATACATCCACATCAGGAGGGAAACAACAGTTAAGGACCAGGTAATCAGGCTAAGGAAGGAGGAGAGAAAACAAGAAACCACCGAAAAGTATGTGAGGAACTCAACATGAGATTCAATGAAGTGTTCACAGAGGAGACAGAAGGGACTCCAGAAAGATGGAGAGGTGGGGCACACCACCAAGTGTTGGACACAATACCACAACCGAGGAAGAAGTGAAGAGGTTTCTGGGTGAGCTAGATACCTCAAAGGCAATGGGGCCGAATAACATCTCTCCATGGGTCCTGAGAAAGGGAGCAGAGGGGCTATGTGTACCCCTAACAACAATATTCAAGACATCTAACGAAACAGGGAAATTACCAGAGGTGTGTAAGACAGCAAATGTAGTCCCAATTTTTTAGAAAAGGAGACAGGCATGAACCACTAAACTACAGACCAGTGTCATTCTGACATGTATAGTATGCAAAGTCATGGAGAAGATTATCAGGAGAAGAGTGGTGAAACATCTAGAAAGGAATGATCTCATCAACAGCAGCCCACATGGTTTCAGGGACAGGAGATCTTGTGTCACAAACCTACTGGAGTTCTATGACAGGTTGACAGCAATAAGACAAAAGAGAGAGGGGTTGGTAGATTGCATTTTCTTGGACTGTAAGAAGGCGTTTGACAGAGTTCCACACAAGAAATTAGTGTAAAAACTGGAGGACCAGGCAGGGATAACATGGAAGGTACTGCAATGGATCAGGGAATCCTTGTCAGGAAGACAGCAGCGAGTCATTGTACGTGGCGAGGTGTCAGAGTGGGCACCTGTGACAAGTGGGGTCCCACAGGGGGTCAGTCCTAGGACCAGTGCTGTTTCTGGTATTTGTGAACGACATGACGGAAGGAATAGACTCCGAAGTGTCCCTGTTTGCAGATGATGTGAAGTTGATGAAAAGAATTCTTTTGAACGAAAACCAGGCAGAGCTACAAAGGGATCTGGACAGGCTGCAGACCTGGTCCAGCAATTGGCTCCTGGAATTCAACCCCACCAAGTGCAAAGTCATGAAGTTTGGGTAAGGGTAAAGAAGATCGCAGACGGAATGCAGTCTAGGGGGCCAGAAACTACAAACTTCACTCAAGGAAAAAGAACTTGGAGTGAGTATAACACCAAGCACATCTCCTGAGGTGCACATCAACCAAATAACTGCTGTGGCATATGGGCGCCTAGCAAACCTAAGAACAGCATTCCAACATCTTAATAAGGAATCGTTCAGGACCCTGTATACTGTGTACGTTAGGCTCATATTGGAGTATGCGGCACCAGTTTGGAACCCACACCTAGCCAAGCACACAAAGAAACTAGAGAAAGTGTGAAGGTTTGCAACAAGACTAGTTCCAGAGCTAAGGGATATATCCTACGAAAAGAGGTTAAGGGAAATCGACCTGACGACACTGGAGGACAGGAGAGATAAGGACATGATAACGACATATAAAATACTGAGAGGAAGTTACAAGGTGGATAAAGACAGGATGTTCCAGAGATGGGACACAGCAACAAAGGGACACAGTTGGAAGTTGAAGACACAGATGAATCACAGGGATGTTAGGAAGTATTTCTTCAGTCACAGAGAAGTCAGGAAGTGGAATGGTTTGGGAAGCGATGTAGTGGAGGCAGGATTAATACATAGCCTTAAGCAGAGGTATGATAAAGCTCATGATTCTGGGAGAGTGACCCAGTAGCGATCAGTGAAGAGCCGGGGCCAGGAGCTATGAATCGACCCCTGCAACTGCAACTATGCGAGTACGAGGTGAGGTGAGTACACACACACACACACACTCAAACTACCAAAAAATTAAAGTTTTAACAGTAGATCTATTCTTAGCATCCTCAGGACCACATCGTCTATGAACTTAAATTAAATTGTGATATATAACTATCCATGAATAAATGTAAGAGTAGACGAGGAGCTTGATCAGAGATTAATAAATTGACATTATAATGCTCTACCGTTTAAGGTAACTCAGGCCTCTAATAGGAAGGAATCAGAAGTAATACTGTATTACATTCCGCTAGAGGTACCAACTGTAACCCAACTTCCAAGACCCAGCCACACCAGTGAGCCTCAGACTTGGTTTCCTACTGTTCATTCTCCTGTATGTTCTGACCACATTTAAGATTTTACATCAATGGACCAGGTACAAATGAGAGGAGGTATATACAGAGAAAGATCGACCTAGAAGAATCTTCTCTGCATACACCTCCACTTTTCTCTCCTTATTGCAATGATAAAATCACTCATGTAGTCAGAACTTACAGAAGAAAATTACAGGAAAACATGGCAGAGTTTGACTGGTGTTCCTGGAGTTTGTAAGAATCATGGTTTGTAACCAGGCTACCTAGTTTTTTGACATTTATAGATGCATTGTCTAAAAGTTCTAAGTAGTTATAAGTTAAGTAAAAGCTGCTCAGAAAGTTTTAGAATAACCAGGGCTTTCTATAATGTATGTTAATAATATCACATTTCCTGTACCAACTGTAAGTCATTATTTACAGAAATAAAGTTTATTTCATCGTAATAAGAAGCTCGTCACGTAAAGATGTTGTTGTCAGAAAATTAAGTTTTCCGCAGCTCTTTGCTTCATCATATTTATTGACAATCTTTCCATTCAGATACACTAAAGATTTTACTGATTTTTTTTTTTTGCACGAGGAATGTACGAGAAGCGGACAATAGATTACCATGTGCCTATAGTCTGCCTTCATGGTGGGCGTCAGTGTGAGAGACAAGTGATGGAGGTTGTCTGGACGTGCAGCTTTCCACACTATATTTAGAGAGTCATCAGGTGTTGGATTCCTGTCATGAAATAAGGATGTGTGATCTGGGTTAAACATATATTAGATTCGTCTTGAAAACTGTCACTCTCCATATGGTTATAATGGTAAAAAACATTTGATCCTAGGAGTTACAGTTATTTTCTCTTCATACTGGTGAAACGAATATTTAATATATAAAAATGTTATTTAAGTAATTTTCAGAAGGAACTTACAAATAAAAATAAAAATCCCTTTAGGATAGAGCAAAGATACCAGAGAAAGGCTCTTGAAGCTACTTTACCCTTCCTCGGATTAAAAAATTTTAACCTCACACATACTGTATGACTCTTGAAGGTTTAGCACGTTCCCATGAATTTGATAGTAAAATAATGGTAAACTACATTACCCAGTAGCTGCAAAATTGGTCCAGAGTTTAAGCATGATGTGTCTCACTTTGAGGTCGTCTGGCCACTCCAGCGGCTTCCAGATAGTCTTCTCGCCAGTGAACAAGTAGAACATATCATCCGCATGGGTCACCCCTGTACACAATAACATTCACTAAGCTTTATGTGTGTCACATGTAAGTTTAATGATGTCTTGTGAATATAATAATAATTAAAATAAATATACTTTGAAATAATAATAATAATAATAATAATAATAATAATAATAATAATAATAATAATAATAATAATAATAATAATAATAAATGATGATAATGATTATTATTGTTACTGTTATAGCAGGTAGTAGGTTGGTAGACAGCAACCACCCAGGGAGGTATTACCGTCCTGCCAAGTGAGTGTGAAACAGAAACCTGTAACTATTTTACATGATGGTAGGATTGCTGGTGTCTTTTTTCTGTCTCATAAACACGCTGGATAACAGGTATATCTTGCTATTTACACTTACACTTAGGTAACACTACACAGACACGCACATGCATATATATACATACACCCATCCATGTTTTTCTTATTTTTCTTAATAGTTCTCCTTCTTCTTTATTTACTCTATTTTCCAAGAGGAAGTGGAAAAGCAACTTTCCCTTGTAAGCCATGGAGTAACCCCTGCTCGTATAGAAAATACTAAAAAAAGAAAAAAGAAAATCTTGGATGCTTGAATGTGCGTGGATGTAGTGCGGATGATAAAAAAGAGATGATTGCTGGTGTTATGAATAAAAAGAAGTTGGATGTCCTGGCTCTAAGTGAAACAAAGTTGAAGGGGGTAGGCGAGTTTCAGTGGGGAGAAATATATGGGATTAAGTCAGGGGTATCTGAGAGAGTTAGAACTAAGGAAGGGGTAACAATAATGTTGAAGGATTAGTTATGGAAGGAGAAGAAGGAATATAAATGTTGTGGCATGCAAAGAGTAAGTAACCTTTATTCGGCACATGTACACACCCTCATTCACAGGCTATCTCCCCCAACCAGCGAACCAGGTAACTGAGGGTTGACGATGGGGCCCCGTCGTTGAACCAGTAACCAGGTTCCAGCCAATAAGAAGATGGTTTTGGCAATCGCAGAGGTGTTGTGGGTACCACTCTCCTGTCTGCCCTTGTCATTCCCATTCTAGAGCTGGTTGAAGCACGGTCTGCTCTCTAGTGGCTTCTATGCTGCCTTGCTTACTGTGGAGTGCACTAATACCTATCACTGTACATAGTGTATATAGTGTACATACTGCTGTTCTAAATTGATGTAGGATAATATAAGTCAAAATTTTTCTGCTGTGCTTATTTTGCTCCCTTTACACCCAGGATAACAGGCCATTTGGACTCCTGGGTTGTAATAAATGTATAAATTCAAGGATTATGTGGATTATAATAAGGGTCGGATGCGACAAGTTGGTCATAATAAGAGTGTATGCACCTGGAGAAGAGAGGAGTGTAGAGGAGAGAGAGAGAGATTTTTAAAGATGATAAGCGAGTATGTAGGAACTTTTGAACCAAGTGAGAGAGTAATTGTTGCAGGCGACCTAAATGCTAAAGTAGGAGAAACATTTAGAGAGGGTGTGGTAGGTAAGTTTGAGGTGCCAGGTGTAAATGATAATGGGGTCCTTTGATTGATCTGTGTATAGAAACGGGTTTGGTTATAGGTGATGCATATTTTAAGAAAAACAGGATAAATAAATAACAGATATGCAAGATATGATGTAGGGCGTAATGACAGTAATTTGTTGGACAACGTATTGGTAGATAAAAGACTGGTGAGTAGAGTTCATAGAGGGGCCACAGATATATCAGATCATTTTTTAGTTGTAGCTACAGTGAGAGGAAAAAAGTAGATGGGATTCATAGAAAATAAAAGCTACAAGTAAAAGAGAGGTGAAGGATTATAAACTAAAGGACGAGGCTCTTAGGGAAAGATATAAACGAGTATTGGAGGATAGATGGGCTAATGAGAGTATAGGCAATGTGGTCGAAGATGTATGGGGTAGGTTTAAGAATGTAGTGTTAGAGTGTTCAGCAGAATTTTGTGGTTACAGGAAAGTGGGTGTGGGAGGGAAGAAGAACGATTGGTGGAATGTTGATGTAAAGAGAGTAGTAAGGGAGAAAAAGTTAGCATATGAGAGGGTTTTACAAAGTAGAAGTAATGCAATGAGGGAAGAGTATATGGAGAGAAAAGAGAGGTTAAGATAGTAGTGAAGCAATGTATAAAGAGAGCAAATGAGAGAGTGGGTGAGATGTTATCAACAAATTTTGCTGGAAATAAGAAAAAGTTTTGGAGTGAGATTAATAAGTTCAGGAAGCCTAGGGAAAGAATGGATTTGAAAGTTAGAAATTGGAGAAGAAAGTTATTAAATAGAGAGTTAGAGGTATCGGGAAGATGGAGAGAATTCTTTGAGGAATTGGTAAAGGTTGATGAAGATAGGGAAGCTGTGATTTCGTGTATAGTGTAAAGAGGAATAACATCCTGTAGCAGTGAGGAAGAGCCAGTTGTGAGGCAGTGGGTAAAATGAAAGGGGGCAAGGCAGCTGGGATTGATGGGATAAAGACAGAAATGTTAAAAGCAGGAGGGGATATAGCTTTGGAGTGATTGGTGCTTTTATTTAATAAATGTATGGAAGAGGGTAAGGTACCTAGGGATTGGCAGAGAGCATGCATAGTTCCTTTGTATAAAGGCAAAGGGGACAAAGGAGAGTGCAAAAGTTATAGGGGAAAAAGTCTGTTGAGTATACCTGGTAAAGTGTATGATAGCTTTTATTGAAAGAATTAAGAGTAAGACGGAAAGTAGGATAGCAGATGAACAAGAAGGCTTTAGAAAAGGTAGGGGGTGTGTAGGTCAAGTGTTGACAGTGAAATATAGGTGAACAATATATACATAAGGGTAAAGAGGTTTTTGTGGCACTTATGGATTTGGAAAAGTCCTGTGGCAGATGTTTTAAATGTATGGAATAGGAGGTAGGTTATTGAAATCGGTGAAGGGCGAGGCTCAGGTTAGAGTATGTATGAGAGAGGGAAACTATTTCCCAGTAAAAATAAGCCTTTGACAAGGGTCTGTGATGTCACCATGGTTGTTCAATATATTTATAGATAGGGTTGAAAGAGAAGTGTATGCTCTGGTGTTGGTAAGAGGTGTGGGGTTAAAAGAAGTGGGAATTGTTACAGTTGCTCTTTGTTGATAAAACTGTGTTTTTGGGATATTCTGAAGAGAAGTTGCAGATTGGTGGATAAGTTAGGTAGGGTATGTAATAGAACAAAATTAAAAGTGAATATAGGATGTGGATAAAAAAGTTAGGTGACGAAAGATTAGGTTTCAGATTGGGGGGGGGAAGAGAGCATAGAGGAGGTGAATGAATTCAGATATTTAGGACGTATCAGCAGATTGGTCTATGAAATATGAAGTGAATCATAGAGCTGATGAGGGGAAAGTGATGAATGGTGCACTGAGGAGTCTGTGGAAACAAAGAAGTTTGTCCATGGAAGAAAAGAGGGAATGTATTAGAGAACAGTTATACCAACGCTCATAATTATGTTGGTGTGAAAGATGGGTGGTGAATGTTGCAAGAAGGCGGTGAAGATGTCATATCTAAGGGCAAGGTGGAGTGTGAATATAATGCAGAGAATTCATAGTTTGGAAATTAGTAGGAGGTGTGGCATTACCAAAACTATTATCCAGATGGCTGAGGAGGGATTGTTGAGGTGGTTCGTACATGCAGAGAGAATGGAACAAAATGGTATTACTTCGAGAGTGAATAAATCTGTAGTGGAAGAAAAGCGGGGTAGGGGTCGGTCTAGGAAAGGTTGGAGGGAGGAGGTAAAGGAGGTTTAGTGTGCTAGGGGCTTGAACTTCCAGCAAGCATGCGTTAACGTGCTTGGTAAAAGCGAATGGAGAAAAATACTTCATAGGACTTGACGTGCTGTTGGAGTGTGATCAAGGTAACATTTATGAAGGGATTCAGGGAAACTGGCAGGCCGGACTTGAGTCCTGGAGATGGGAAGTACAGTGCCTGCAGTCTGAATGACATGTGTTAATGTTGCAGTTTTATAAGTGTAGTGTAAGCGCGCCTATGGCAAGACAGTGATGGAGTGAATGATGATGATGTAAGCTTTTCTTTTTCGGACCACCCTGCCTTGGTGGGAGACGGCCGATGTGTTAATACAAAATAATAAAATAAAGAATATTATTATTATTACAATAATAATTAAGCTATAAAAAACAATACTACTGCTACTACTACTACTACTCATAATAATAATAATAATAATAATAATAATAATAATAATAATAATAATAATAATAATAATAATAATAATAATAATAATAATAATAATAATAATAATTAATTCAAAAAACAACAATGAAAAACACATTACATTGAATACACTGATGAGAAGCGATGGTTGTTTTTTTCAGAAACTGGATCTACCTTCCACTTCCTTGGATCATAATTGATTTTCTCTCATATTTAAGTTTAGTTTGATGACACAGGTTAGCACTTCCCCATTAATATAATACTGTAATCTCTTCCCAGGTGTCATACCTTAAAGAACTCTCACTCCCAGGTGTTGCATGACCCTACGAGTTTAGTGCGCTTCCATACCCATGTTAATAATAATAATAATAATAATAATAATTATAATAATAATTATAATTATAATTATTATTATTATTATTATTATTATTATTATTATTATTATTATTATTATTATTATTGCTATATTTATTATTAATTATTATTATTATTATTATTATTATTATTATTATTATTATTATTATTATTATTATTATTATTATTATTATTAGATGCAAATGACTATGTCAATAAAGGGAAGTTTGAAACTCACAGTGCCGACCAACACTGATGTTTGAAGGTCTTGCCAATGTTCGTTGACCTTTATGGTTTAGTTCAAGTATAAATATTTTCTTATTAGGTTCCATATTTTTAGCATGGATAATGGCTGCTGTGTCTTGAGGTATGTTGTAGAGACGATCATTAAACATCTGATTAAGAAGGAAGAAATCACACTTTAGGGAACCATCCTACTGATAACATTCTTCTGAGAATGAATCATGTACCTGTTTGTTAATGAAATGATTCTCAAACACATTACACCTGAAATACATATTTCATAAGTTGTATGAGTATTGATTTTGTAATCAGAGTTAAATAAATTGCCTTAAATATTCAATTATATTATATCTGTTTTTTAAGGCGGTGGGGGATATAAAAACTTTTATATTAACAAATAAATTTTAAGTCATTTAATGATGTTTGACGTCTGACAAATGTCTGTTTAAAAATATATATAAAAAAATGCACTTGGTAGATAAAAAATGGCAGATGGATAATTGCAAGCATTAATTAGAATTATCTCTTACCCGACAGATATTCTCTGCATCTTCCACGTTAACTCTAACACCTCCAACATATTGATCAAAGATCTTGGTGGCAAGTTCCACAGGTTTAGTCTCATCTTCTAAGCGAAGTGACGCTGGACCAAACTTGGCGAAGTTGTTCAGAAGACCTGATTTTATAGATTCGTTCTTGTAGAATTCTGTTAAAATTACAAAAACTAGAACTAGGTAAGTCTTCCCAGGATGATGTAATAGATTCTAGAAATATTTATACTATATAACCCACCATGGAATAACTCGAATTCTTGTTAGGGATTTTTTATCTAAGAATATGTAGCCATCTTACCTTTTCTTGGATCAAATGGTGCGCAATAGCCTTTGCTGGTTTACTGATTTTCACTAACGTAATGATAATAATAATCATGATGATAATTTTCTAATATTTCAGAAGTATTAGATGTGGCAGGAGAATTTAATACATATATATTAATTGATAATATCATAGTCTTAAATTCTTCATAACTTATCATTTAGAGCCTTCTTTGATACAAAGATTATGTCCATAAGAGAAAATTGGAAGAGGAAGAGCGAGAACACGAACAGCAGGAGCAACAGAAATCTATAATACAAGAAGAAATGAATAGCAGTTAGAGGATGAAAAATAGGAAAGAGAGCAAGAAAAGATGGAAAAACAGCCGAGAAAGGGGCAGGAAGAAGAACCTCAGACAAAGCAGAAGGAACAGCAGGCAGATGATGAAAATGATTGGAAGACCAGCAGGCAGTGGAGGAGTAGTTGCACAAGGATAAAAACAGGAGCAGGATGGATAGTTGGGAGAAAGAAAAGGATAAAGCAAAGAATGAAGAAAAATAAGAGGAAGAGGAAGTGTATGTAGTGAAAGAGTAGAAGTAGGAAGAACAGATGCAGCAACAACAACAAGAGCAACAATTAGCCTAAATTTGGGCTGAGAGAGGAAATGATAAGTAAAAACAATAAATATTAAAATAAAATTGACGCACTGAGTGCCTGAGAGCCGCCCTCATGAGAATTGAGTCCAAATATGACGTCCACGCTGTTGTGATTTCCCTGAGTCATCAACACTTCAGGTTCAGCTGGAAGGAAGTCACCATCAACACGCGGGCCCAGCAGCAGCTGGGGAAACACGCCTACCTGAGTAACACAAATAACACTAACCTATATTCTTGTGTAATACAAATAACATTAAGAATAGATATGCCTAGGAATAAAGTTGTGAGAAAAAACTAGTAGTATATCTTTAATTAGCATTTGTGTCTTTTTACTTTACGCAGAGTGTGAAGTTACCCTGTCAGGTCACGTATTGACCAAACAGATGAACAAAAGGTTCAGTAAATATAAAGCTATTTATAATCTGTGTAATTACAAGCAACATTGTCCCTGTTTTATCTGATATAACTAATTCGACCTTATCTCATTTCTAGAGATGATGAAGTTTGTTACAATGACAGACATGCTCAAGTTTTGATAGCCAAAGATGTATTTATTTTCTTTATTGTTTGTGTTCAAGTCCTCAGTTCTCTTACCAACAAGAGAAGGAAGAGCAAAAACACGAACAGCAGGAGCATCAGAAATCTAGAACAATAGAGGAAATGAACAAAAGTTGGAGGAAGAAATAGAAGATGAAAAATAGGAAGCAAAGGCAAGAGGAGGAAGAGGAAGAACAGCAGAGAGTAGAGGAAGGAAGAAGAACTGCAGGCAAAGGTAGACAACAGCATAAGGAACAGCAAGCAGAGGTAGAGTAGAGCACAAGAAAGAAAAAGGAGGAGGATGAAGGGAAGGAGAAAGAAAAGTATGAAAACTAAGAGGAACAAGAGGAAGTACATGTACAGGAAGAGTAGCAGCCATCGAATGGAAGTGTGTAAGCTCGGCTTTACCCGTTTTATTGAAGAACAGTCGCCATACATAGATCCTTCATTCCTCGGTGGCTGTGACATGCTATATGTAGGTGACATGCTATATGTAGGTGACATGCTATATGTAGGTGACATTCTATGTATAGGTGACATGCTATATGTAGGTGACATGCTATATGTAGGTGATATGCTATATGTAGGTGACATGCTCTGTGTAGGTGACATGCTCTGTGTAGGTGACATGCTATATGTAGGTGATATGCTGTATGTAGGTGACATGCTATATATAAATGACATACTATATGTACGTGATATGCGCTATGTAGGTGACATGCTATATGTAGGTTACATGTTATATGTAGGTGACATGCTCTATATAGGAAATATCCAAGGACTACCACTGTAACACACAACTCCACATTAGTGACGAAAATAGTTTGAGTTAGTTAGACTTGCTTAGCATGTGGCCAGTTGGCCTGAAGCAGTGTTCCTTTCTTCATAACTAAGTGAGTGTGATTTGAACCTTCCTTGCTTATGTCAGTAGGACTTCTGCAGTTTTCCCTCTTATGCATTTAATAATCGTTTTCATGAGACTTACATGTCCTTTACTTACATGTCCTTTACTTACATGTCCTTTACTTACATGTCCTTTACTTACATGTCCTTTACTTACATGTCCTTTACTTACATGTCATTTACTTATATGTCCTTTACTTACATGTCCTTTACTTACATGACCTTTACTTACATGTCCTTTACTTACATGTTCTTTATTTACATGTCCTTTACTTACATGTCCTTTACTTACATGTCCTTTACTTACATGAACCAAAGGAATGAGGTATATAAAAGTAAGATCTTTTGACCCATGTTTATTAGGTACTATTAGAACGACATGTAGTTAAGACAAAACATATGTCATAGATGACATGTTACTTTGGACATCAAAAACAGGACAAATGTCTTCCAGTGCTGGTCTCTGTCAGCTAATGATCTTTGTGTTCTCAGGTAACGAGAAACCATGAAATATTGCCTTAATAAACGAATAAACACTAAGAATCACAGTAAATAAATGTCATACTGATTGACTTTGTTGTGTTATATCTTAAGTTGGTTACAGGATTCATAATGGTTAAGTATCTATTTTTTTAAATAATTATCAGTGGACATGTTCCTGAATTTCCAATTTTGAAAATAAATGGAATGAAAAATTTAGTAATTGCTATGAAAATCAGAACGAAGGATAAAGAAAACACAAATTACTCTGATCTACAACAAAAATGTTTCTGAAATGAAACTAAATTTAAATTTAGAAAGTACATAGGTAAGTACTGGTTTTCGAACAGAGTTGTGGATGCGTGGAACAATCTTCCGAGTAGGGTGATCGAGGCTAGGACCTTTGTGGCTTTAAAAAGAGATTGGACAAATATATGAGTGGGAGGGGCTGGGTTTGATTGGGGTCGTGGGTACTGGAGTAAATTCTTTGGTAGTTTAGGTAGGGGTGGTTTTGATAAGGACCTGCTAGTAGGCCTACTGTAGTGTTCCTCCATCCTTATGTTCTTATATTTTGAGAATAAAAAGGCTCAATACCGTGAATGGAACAAAGCACAAATAACACGCACATGGGAGTATGAAACTTATGACGACGTTTCGGTCCAAATTGGACCGAAACGTTGTCAGGAATTTCTTTCACCTACGCAAGAACAAAGATATGTCAAAATACCCAACTGGACATATATACACAAATGCTTGCACACACACATATAGATATTTTTATATTTAGATACATTTATTTTTTATCTCTACTCTCTCTCATCATTTTGCATGTATTGTGGTAAAGATGGCTGAGCTTGTGGAATGACACGGATACATTCCATGGATCGGGCACTTATTACTTTTATTAATAATAATAATAATAATAATAATAATAATAATAAAAATAACAACAATAATAATAATAACTATATTATTATTATTATTATTATTATTATTATTATTTACATTATTTACATTATAATTAATACAGCTATTATTATTATTATTAATATTATTACAGCTATTAAAATAATAATTATTATTATTTACATTATTATTATTACAGCAACTATAATTATTACAGCTATTATAATTATTATTATTATTATTATTATTATTATTATTATTATTATTATTATTATTATTATTATTATTATTATTATTTACATTATAATTAATATAGCTATTATTATTATTATTATTATTATTAATATTATTACAGCTATTAAAATAATAATTATTATTATTTACATTATTATTATTACAGCAACTATAATTATTACAGCTATTATAATTATTATTATTATTATTATTATTATTATTATTATTATTATTATTATTTACATTATAATTAATATAGCTATTATTATTATTATTATTATTATTAATATTATTACAGCTATTAAAATAATAATTATTATTATTTACATTATTATTATTACAGCAACTATAATTATTACAGCTATTATAATTATTAGTATTGTTATTATTATTATTATTATTATTATTATTATTATTATTATTATTATTATTATTATTATTATTATTACAGCTATTATAATAATAATTATTATTATTATTACATCTACTTTTTTTTTATTATTACTGTCATCATTATTTCATTATCAGCATTATCAAAATCACCATTACCTTTTATTATTATTGTTATTATTATTATTATTATTATTATTATTATTATTATTATTATTATTACTTACATTATTATAATTATTATTATTAGAGCTACTATTATTATTATTTTATTATTACTCTCATTATTATTTCATTATTATCATCATCAAAATCACCATTATCTTTATTTTCTTCTTATTAATAACATTATTATTATTATTATTATTATTATTATTATTATTATTATTATTATTATTATTATTATTATTATTGTTATTATAATCATGATCATCATCATCATTACTATTATAGGACATCTCTGAACCTTCGCAAATGGAATGTAATATCGTTTGTTTCCAGGAAAACTCATATTTTTAAATGCTAGGTTCATGAGGTCTTGACGGGACGAGCGTCACGGGCACCTTTCTCACTCTTCAAGAGTACCGATTCTAATATTTTGTCTTCCTTACAACATGCTTACATTACGTTGAAGGCAAATTCAGTCGCAGATGAATGGCTGTTATACGGGAAAAACAGAAAGCATTTTATGTATAGCCAGATATCGTTAATGGGACCTGCACTTGATTAAGTCTGCAATGTGAAACCGTCAGCTGCCAATGAAAAAAAATTCTACCAGATTTTGAAAATGAAATTTGATTATTAGTTGTGGAGAGATGTAGGTTTAAAGGTGATGTTGGGGATCACATTATGGAATTCCGAGGGTTTGTTGTTAAGGTAGCTACTGTTTTAAAATTATTTTACGATTTTTTTTTTCAAATTTCTAATTTTTTTAGGCTTTTATGTTTTACAGCAATATCTATGTTTTCGTATCGTGTTTCACTTATATTTACTGTTTAATGACCTAAACAAATGTAAAAACTAAATAAAAAAAAATGTAAACAGAGTTTAAATAAAGGCTCCCATTATTCCCTGTACACAACAAGAATTATTTTATACTGTGCTCACCTATGGCACAGAACTGTTTTCTCTGATATAGCTCTAACGAGGCCAGTTGAGACCATTTTGGAGACCTTGGCAGTTTGTTTAAATTTGGTTAAATTTGGTAATTTTTCCAGATACTGGACATGTAGATTAATTTATTATAACATTTTTTGACAAATTGGGGCTTTTTTAATTTCCCCAGGTGGGCAAAATACCCTTTAAATGTTGCATTTGTGTCTTTGTTTAACGGTTTGTTGGTTTGTTGGTGTACAAAGCTTTTACTAAAGAAGCATTATCACAAAAAATGAAAATCAGAAACACTTACATAATGGTGTGTATAGGACATTGTCAAATTTTCAACATTGACGCCCTGGAGACAAGTAAGTTTGGAGAAATTTTCTCCAGGAGGGGGGTATCAGCCCCCTTCAGCCCCTTTCAGTCCTTTCAGCCCTGAGGGGCCCAGCCCTCTCAGAAGGGGCAAGCGTCTTGTTTACTGCTACAGTGAGTAATTGATCACAGATGCCGTACAAGTATGCGACGTGGTCAAGCGACCGTTGCTCCTTGCAGTCCAGTGTTGCAGAGTGTATTTTAATAAGAAACAGTACATCTCTTACTTTAGCAGGACAATTAAGGAAAATCCTGCTCCCACTTTATTACCATGGTAAAGATAGTGGACATTGTTGTCTATGCTTAAGACAGCAAGAATCAAACATTCTGCTTTGCTTCATCGAGGAAGTGGCAAGGAAGCAAAAGTACTTGGTCAGCTTTTCCTTTGTGCTAGGGCAGTAACGGCATGGGGTGCTGTGGCGTCTTCAGATTACTTTTGACACTACTGAGAGTGACACTGACGCCAGGATAACCAACAAAGAACGATCTGTGCGTTAGTGTGAACAAAGTATCTCATAAAACACAATAAACACTTAAGAGAAGTGTGATCAGCTTCTTTAGTGATAAGATTGTGAACAATAAAGACAAATCTTGTGGAACATAGTGTACCAGTGTGCGTTTTCCTAGACTATGGAAGACGTGAACATCCAAGGACACTTCAGCTTCTATCAAGTCACCGATATCTGTCGAAGGTGTGAAGAACACCATAGCTCACGCTACAAGAGCAAGGTAGGTTACGAATTTCTTTTAGTACGGGGGACTGCGCAGTTCTTGAGTTGCAAGGAGTTTGTAATCAACCTATAGTCGGCAGTAAGGTGCGGACTTTTGAGTCCAAACAAGTACGTAAATTGTCAGCCATCAGTGAATGAAATATGCTGACATAACACCCCCTAGGGGTAATTTATAATCTTACAAATTATAAATCTTTACAGCCCGTTGAGAGATGACTTCGACAGCTTCTCAAGACCTCGTCTGCAGGGGCGGCTGTGCAGGCAATGAGCTGTCTTTCTAAGTTAAGTACAAACTCTTTAAACTTAGCTGGTAATGCCATTTCTCAACATATATGTGTAGGTAATATTCACATATGATTTACAGTTTTACAATGACATTTATAGTGTATAGTGAATGAAGTGTATAACATCGTTATTTACGATTAATCATTGTGGTCAGGCTGACACAGCAAACTCAAGCCATAAACACCAGCCATATGTACTCTGTACCCTTCATGGTCATTGACCCTGAGGTTAAAACCGTTAAGCTTAGTGTGTCAGTAGTGTCTGACTCGATTATTGCTGACTTAAGCATAACAAAAACTCAGCTGTTTATAGCAGTACAGTGTTTTTTAAACACTCTAAGTGTGGTGCTAGAATTTTCAGTATACCATTAAAATGGCTTGTTTGAAAACCCATTTTCAGTCTTTACAGACTAAGATTACACAATTAGAAAATCTAATTTCAGTCTGTATAGGATTAACTCAAGATACAAACATAGATTTTGATGATCTTGAGGTCAAATTTGAATTATTTACACAACGTCTGGAAATAATTAATTCAGACTATACACATTATGAAAATAAATTTCTTGAATCAGACCCATCTGAGGATGAAATTAAAAATGTTTTGGATACTTTTAGTAATCAACAATTAAGGTGGACAGGAGTACAGGCTGACTGCCGCAAAACTCTGTCACAGAGACCTACTGTAACTAGTGGTCAAACACCTGTTACACCTGTAACAACAACACGAGTCCCATTACCAAGCTTACCTACATTGTCATTACCTATTTTCCAAGTTCATAATTATGAAGAATTCATTAGTGGTTTTCAATCCATAGTAAATTCACGAACTGACATAGATGAGATTGCTAAGTTCAATTATCTTAAATGTCTTGTGAAGGGAGAACCCTATGAACTGATTAAGTCATTTCCGGTGGTTAAAGGCAATTTTCAAATAGCCTTACGTGTCTTAGCAGACAATTACTTTGATGATGACAAGGCTAGAGTTAGACATGCAGTCTTAATATCAAGCTTGAAGCCACCCAAACATTGTTTTTCAGACTTACAGGCATTTAGAATCACATTAGACAATAGTCTCAGATCTCTAGATGCTAAACATGACCTAAGACAATGTGATTGGTTTATCAGTGGTATTGTACAAGATAAGTTGTCACCACAAACTATTAAACGATTAAATATTATGTTCAATAAACGCTATTTCACTTGTGAGGAAATTAGCAATGGTTTACAAACAATAGTTTCATGCATGCAAGCAACGAGACAAGATGAAGAATCCACAAATCCAGTTTATAATAAACCTTCAACTCAGTATAAAAAGAGTATACCTACTCCCACTAAACCACAGAATGGGAAATCCCATATAGGCATTTATCAAGCTGTGAATACAACAGACAGTAAACAAACTGTCATACATAAACGTACTCCAAAATGTGTACTTTGTGATGGAACACATTGGGCACAGTATTGTATTCAATACACATCAATTGAGGCACGTAAACAATGTGTTCATCAGCTGAAAAGGTGCATCAAGTGTTTAGGTGAACACAAGGGAGGAAAATGCTCACTGAAGAAGTGTTTTAAATGCAAGGGTATGCATCATACAGCATTATGCCCAAATACTTTTGCTGAACAGCAGAAGACTTCCACAGAATCAGGAAGTCAACAAGCAACAGCATTGAATGTGAGAGATAAGTTTAAAGCAACTGCTCTCCCGATAGCTCGGGTTGAGTTATCTAATAAATTACACAAAACCAATGTGCTAACATTATTTGATCAAGGCTCACAAAGGTCCTTCATAAGAAGAACAGTGCTGCAGAAACTGAATAAACAACCCTATGCCAAAATACAGTCAGATATAGCTGTTTTTTTCCACAATTCTGTTAAACAGACATATGACCTAGCCAGAATCACTGTTGGTCAAGGAAACAGGAAAAAGACGGTAGAAGCTGTGGTAGTAGATGATTTGCCTAAGTCTGTGCAGATCCAGGGATTAAAAGAAACAGTTGCAGCACCGAAAGCAGCTAAGGTCAAGTTAGCCTGTCCTGACATACAGACGGACACTATTAGTCCAATTGATTTAATCATTGGAAGTGATTATTATCACTGTTTTGTGCAAAATATAATAAGTAAACATGATGTTCACTTGCTGAAAACAGCAGGAGGCCACATGATATGTGGTCCCATACCCTCTCAAAGTGGGAAAGAAGCTGATATTGATTCAGTGGAAAATGTACTAGTTACGAGAATAACCACTGATCATGTACCACAGCAAAAATTATCATTACTGGAAGAAATGAATGAACCAGTTGATAAGTTGTGGGATTTAGATGCGGTAGGTATTGATGTAAATAAACCAAGCCCACAAGAGTCTCAGACTTATAACCAATATTTGGACACTGTCAAGTATAAAGATGGACAGAATTGGGTTAGGTTACCATGGAAATTAAATCCACCACATCTACCTAACAATTATCGCATGGCTTTCGGACAAATGAAAGCACAAATACATGAGCTCAGGAAGAATCCAGAGCTACTGACTGTCTATGATAATATCATACAAGAACAGTTGGACAATAAATTCATTGAGGAAATAGTCGAAGACAAGTTGAAGACAGAAGCTCATTATCTCCCGCACCATGGAGTCAGAAAAGATTCTGAAACCACTCCACTACGTGTTGTATATAATTGCAGCGCACGTGCAAATAAAGATGTAGCAAGTCTTAATGATTGTCTGATGACCGGACCCTCACTAACTGAGAAGCTTGGAGACGTGCTTATGAAATTTCGCACAAACCCATATGCCTACACGGCTGATATTTCCAAAGCTTTCTTAAGAGTAGGACTACAAGAAATAGATAGAGATTGTACTCGATTCTTGTGGCCTGAAAATCCACATGATCCTCAAAGTCCTGTGAAAACTTATCGTTTCAAATCAGTATTATTGGGTGCAACATCCTCTCCATTCTTACTAGAAGCTACTCTAAATACACATTTGAAGAAATCTGAAAGTCCCTTCAAAGAAATCTTAAAGAAAAGTTTCTATGTGGACAATCTTCAAGGTACTGTGAATAAAGAGGAGGATTTGAAATCCTTATACAGAGAAGCTAACAAGGAGATGAAAGAAGCAAATATGCCTCTAAGGATGTGGAATACAAATTCAAAGCAATTAAGGGAACTTATCAAAGAAGATTTCGCTGAAGCTGAAATTCCTGATTGCAACAATATGCTGGGACTTAATTGGAACACACAGGAAGATACTTTGAGTCTCAAAAAGATAAACAATAAATCATGCAGTACACTCACTAAACGTAGTTTACTGTCAGAGGTATCACAATGTTTTGATCCTCTAGGACTCGTCTCATCAATTACCATAAAGGGTAAAATGCTTATGCAAGATGCATGGAAGCTCAAAATTGGATGGGATGAGAACTTGCCTCTAGAAATGAGTCAAGCATGGGATGAAATATCCAGGGAGTTTAAACAACTTCATCAAATTAAATTTCCCAGACAAATAGATCAAGAGGGAAACAAGTACACATTACATGTGTTCTGTGATGCGTCAACCAGAGGTTATGGCGCTGTAGCTTACATGAGTAATGCTGAAGGAAGTACACTAATTACTTCAAAGGCCAGGGTAGCACCCTTGAAGGTCAGAACAGTACCACAACTGGAACTGACAGCACTCTATGTAGGTACAAAATTAGCTGTCTATCTCAACAAAGTACTTGATCATCTCACTATTGGAAAAACCGTGATCTGGAGTGATAATGAAGCATTTCTCCAGTGGTTAAGAAATAATAAGAGTAAGCTGGTCTATGTACAGAACAGAGTAGCAGAAATAAAAGAGATGCAGAGAGATTATCTCTTTCTTCACGTCTCTACCCAAGAGAATCCAGCTGACATGTTGTCACGTGGTGTCCCACTCAAGAAATTTGTGGATAATAAATTATGGCTCCACGGACCGAACTGGCTCTCTAGTGAAAATAACTGGCCTCAGCAAAAAGCTCACATTATGCCAGAAGAAACAGTCTGCTTGAACACAGCAGAAATAAGTTGTGTAAATACTGCAGACACAACAGAAATAGTCATTGATGGATCTAAATACTCATCTTTGGGTAGACTCTTAAGAGTTACAGCTCTTGTCTTTAAATTCATTAAAGGAATAAAACCTGATTATGAATATCTTGAACCCATTAAATACTGGGTGAAACTAATACAGAAAGATGTTTTCTCTACAGAATATAAATTTCTAGAAACACAAGATAAATCCCCAAAGAAACCTGTCATGATTAATTCTTTAGGACTTTATCTTGACTCAGAAAAGATTATAAGATGTCGAGGAAGAATTCATAATTCTTCACTACCTAAAGAAGCCATACATCCAATATTGATCCCCAAGAATCATTGGCTAACAAAACTGATTGTGCAAAACGCCCACACAATAACGTGTTACATGGTGGGAGAGCTGACACACTTTGTCATATACGACAATCCTACTGGATACCTCAAAGTCGACAAAGTGTAAAAAAACAAATAAAGGACTGTATTACTTGTCGTCACTACGATATGCGAGTATGTCAGTACCCAGGTCCACCTCCATATCCCTCTGAAAGAGTTTGTCATGTCACTCCATTTGAGGTGACAGGTGTAGATTACACTGGACCAATAATTTTAACCAAAACAGTTGACAAAGTTCCCATCAAGGTGTACATCTGCTTGTTCACTTGTGCTACAACTAGAGCAGTACATCTAGAAGTAGCCACTGACATGTCTGCTGAAACCTTTATCAAATTATTCAGAAGGTTTGCAGCCAGAAGGGCTTGTCCCAGACTGATGATTTCAGATAAAGCAACGAACTTTGTTGCTGGTGCTGCTTATATAAGCAAGATCTTTGATCAACCAGAAGTACAACAGATGCTGAATCAACGCAGTTGTCGTTGGAGATACATTCCTCCTAAATCTCCATGGCACGGCGGATTTTATGAAAGAATGATCAGCATTGTAAAACGTTGTTTAAGGAAGACTCTTCATCGTCAAAGAATCGACTTAGAAGAATTCCGTACAGTTGTGACTGAAATAGAAAATAGAGTCAACAACAGACCTCTAACTTATGTTACCGATGATCTGGACAATTTAGAAGTGTTAAGTCCATCTCATTTACTCCATGGCAAAAGGCTCGAACCTGTTCCTCCCATGAATGATAAAGAAATCATAGAGGATCCTTCTTATTTCGAACCTGAGCAACTCAGACTTAAATTCAAACACCTTAATAAAGTGATTGAACACTGGGAGAAAATTTGGCGAGAAGACTATCTCACCTCATTGAGAGAACACTTCTATGGAGCTGGTGTTCCTGAAAATCATAAGTCCTTAAGACCTGGTGACATAGTGATTATTGACAATGATGGTCCGAGGTCCCAATGGCCACTTGGAAAAATTGTGACCATATATCCTGATGCAAATGGAATCATCAGGACAGTTGATGTTTTAAGCAAAGGTGTAGTGAATAAGCGGACAATAAATAAACTAGCACCATTAGAATTACACAGTGTTGAAAACACTGGAGGGGGGTATCAGCCCCCTTCAGCCCCTTTCAGTCCTTTCAGCCCTGAGGGGCCCAGCCCTCACAGAAGGGGCAAGCGTCTTGTTTACTGCTACAGTGAGTAATTGATCACAGATGCCATACAAGTATGCGACGTGGTCAAGCGACCGTTGCTCCTTGCAGTCCAGTGTTGCAGAGTGTATTTTAATAAGAAACAGTACATCTCTTACTTTAGCAGGACAATTAAGGAAAATCCTGCTCCCACTTTATTACCATGGTAAAGATAGTGGACATTGTTGTCTATGCTTAAGACAGCAAGAATCAAACATTCTGCTTTGCTTCATCGAGGAAGTGGCAAGGAAGCAAAAGTACTATGTCAGCTTTTCCTTTGTGCTAGGGCAGTAACGGCATGGGGCGCTGTGGCGTCTTCAGATTACTTTTGACACTACTGAGAGTGACACTGACGCCAGGATAACCAACAAAGAACGATCTGTGCGTTAGTGTGAACAAAGTATCTCATAAAACACAATAAACACTTAAGAGAAGTGTGATCAGCTTCTTTAGTGATAAGATTGTGAACAATAAAGACAAATCTTGTGGAACATAGTGTACCAGTGAGCGTTTTCCTAGACTATGGAAGACGTGGACATCCAAGGACACTTCAGCTTCTATCAAGTCACCGATATCTGTCGAAGGTGTGAAGAACACCATAGCTCACGCTACAAGAGCAAGGTAGGTTACGAATTTCTTGTAGTACGGGGGACTGCGCAGTTCTTGAGTCGCAAGGAGTTTGTAATCAACCTATAGTCGGCAGTAAGGTGCGGACTTTTGAGTCCAAACAAGTACGTAAATTGTCAGCCATCAGTGAATGAAATATGCTGACATAACACCCCCTAGGGGTAATTTATAATCTTACAAATTATAAATCTTTACAGCCCGTTGAGAGATGACTTCGACAGCTTCTCAAGACCTCGTCTGCAGGGGCGGCTGTGCAGGCGATGAGTTGTCTTTCTAAGTTAAGTACAAACTCTTTAAACTTAGCTGATAATGCCATTTCTCAACATATTGTGAGATGTAGGTTTAAAGGTGATGTTGGGGATCACATTATGGAATCCCGAGGGTTTGTTGTTAAGGTAGCTACTGTTTTAAAATTATTTTACGATTTTTTTTTTTCAAATTTCTAATTTTTTAGGCTTTTATGTTTTACAGCAATATCTATGTTTTCGTATCGTGTTTCACTTATATTTACTGTTTAATGACCTAAACAAATGTAAAAACTAAATAAACAAAAACTAAATGTAAACAGAGTTTAAATAAAGGCTCCCATTATTCCCTGTACACAACAAGAATTATTTTATATTGTGCTCACCTATGGCGCAGAACTGTTTTCTCTTATATAGCTCTAACGAGGCCAGTTGAGACCATTTTGGAGACCTTGGCAGTTTGGTTAAATTTGGTTAAATTTGGTTAATTTTGGTAATTTTTCCAGATACTGGACATGTAGATTAATTTATTATAACATTTTTTGACAAATTGGGGCTTTTTTAATTTCCCCAGGTGGGCAAAATTCCCTTTAAATGTTGCATTTGTGTCTTTGTTTAACGGTTTGTTGGTTTGTTGGTGTACAATGGTTTGTTGGTGTACAATGCTTTTACTGAAGAAGCATTATCACAAAAAATGAAAATCAGAAACACTTACATAATGGTGTGTATAAGACATTGTCAAATTTTCAACATTGACGCCCTGGAGGCAAGTAAGGATAATGTTGCTCTGTGACTCATTCTCCACTTCTCCACCATCTGGACATCCGAAAAGCTTTCCGGTGTACTGTGCGACCTCCTTGAATTTTCCTCCCATTGTCCCGGGAGTGATCATTGTACCGGAATATATAATACCTCGAGCAAACAAGCCTGATAATACAAAAAATTCCTCATGTTTGTATAAAGTGAAGCAATAGATCCATGTCGATTATTCAGAGCAGAGGTGAGACACCATCTGCTTTCTGCTTACTACGAGAAAACCTTTAACTCATATTCACTTATATGTATTGCATACTTATTATACTTATAAATGTGCGTATATCCAGTAGGCACTTTACAGTTAGAAAAGAGAAGAATTTATAACCAGCTGTCAGTTATATTCTTAAGGGTGAAGGCTCATTTTTTTTATAAGTTGTAAAGTAAAAGGACACAAGTGCAACTAATGTGACATTTATTGTGGCAACGTTTCGCTCTCCAGGAGCTTGATAAAGCTCCGGGAGAGTGAAACGTTGCCACAATAAATGTCACATTAGTTGCACTTATGTCCTTTTACTTTACACATTTTCGGTAATTCTACCAACTTTATTATTTTTCATAAGTTCAAGGTCACCAGGATCAGCCTGCATGTAACCTCTACTCTACACCAGCAGACAGGGACACTTTAATCCCAAACATGTATTTAATTAACAGTAAATTTATGCTCTCATAAACATGAAAAATTCAAAACATGAAAATGATTCCTTCCCAATTTTCACAACCAAACCCCCAAAATATAGTTATTGATTTTTTATTCGCAAAAGCTAAGTGTTAAAATTAAAACTTCGAGTTATAAAATAAATAAGATGTTTATTCAGCCTTAGGATAAAGCTACAGAGAGCCTCTTCTAACATTCAAACGCAGTAACATTTGTTTAATACTGACTGCTAACCTTCAGAGTGTGGAGACAAAATGTGGAAATGTACTGAGACTCCCCCAGAGCTCACTCCATATATAGTGACTCTGCTAGCGTCTCCTCCGAAATTGTGAACGTTTCTTTGTACCCACTGAAGAGCCATTGTCTGGTCTTTTAGTCCAAAATTACCAGGAATCACTGTGTCTTCTGTTGACAGGAAACCTAAAAATGGAGAAAAGTATATTTGTATTAAAGAGCTCTATTTCTTGAATCATTCTAATGTTCCATGAAATCTCTGCGAAATTCAAAGCCAAAAACTTTGTGACTTAATTAGGCATGTTAATAGTAGCAGTCATGAATTTCATTACATTGTTCCTTTATAGCTAGCTAGCAAAAAACAAATGAATTACTTAAGAAAATTACAATAACATAGTAAAATAGGATTCCACACGTCAACTCATCATCAACTCATTACCTATCCCTAATTCCTTATCGCTTTTTCATCACAGATATATTTTAACTTAGGATAATCTAAGCTAGTTTACATTAGATTAGAAAAGGGTGGGGTACTTGAACCTTTAAAACTACACATGATCATTAAAAATCAAGATAAAACATAAAGTAACATATCTGGCAGCGGTGTAGCTTTGTGAATATGTGCAACAAAGATCTGAACGACTCTCACATGTAGTGAGAATTATAGACAAAAACTATACACATTTTGTGCGTTTATCAAACGTGCTATTATTATTATTATTATTATTATTATTATTATTATTGTTATTTTTATTATTATTATTTTATTATTATTATTATTATTATTATTATTATTATTATTATTATTATTATTATTATTATTATTATTATTATTATTTTTTTTTTTTTTTTTATTATCACACTGGCCGATTCCCACCAAGGCAGGGTGGCCCGAAAAAGAAAAACTTTCACCATCATTCACTCCATCACTGTCTTGCCAGAAGGGTGCTTTACACTACAGTTTTTAAACTGCAACATTAACACCCCTCCTTCAGAGTGCAGGCACTGTACTTCCCATCTCCAGGACTCAAGTCCGGCCTGCCGGTTTCCCTGAATCCCTTCATAAATGTTACTTTGCTCACACTCCAACAGCACGTCAAGTATTAAAAACCATTTGTCTCCATTCACTCCTATCAAACACGCTCACGCATGCCTGCTGGAAGTCCAAGCCCCTCGCACACAAAACCTCCTTTACCCCCTCCCTCCAACCCTTCCTAGGCTGACCCCTACCCCGCCTTCCTTCCACTACAGACTGATACACTCTTGAAGTTATTCTGTTTCGCTCCATTCTCTCTACATGTCCGAACCACCTCAACAACCCTTCCTCAGCCCTCTGGACAACAGTTTTGGTAATCCCGCACCTCCTCCTAACTTCCAAACTACGAATTCTCTGCATTATATTCACACCACACATTGCCCTCAGACATGACATCTCCACTGCCTCCAGCCTTCTCCTCGCTGCAACATTCATCACCCATGCTTCACACCCATATAAGAGCGTTGGTAAAACTATACTCTCATACATTCCCCTCCTTGCCTCCAAGGACAAAGTTCTCTGTCTCCACAGACTCCTAAGTGCACCACTCACTCTTTTTCCCTCATCAATTCTATGATTCACCTCATCTTTCATAGACCCATCCGCTGACACGTCCACTCTCAAATATCTGAATACGTTCACCTCCTCCATACTCTCTCCCTCCAATCTGATATTCAATCTTTCATCACCTAATCTTTTTGTTATCCTCATAACCTTACTCTTTCCTGTATTCACCTTTAATTTTCTTCTTTTGCACACCCTACCAAATTCATCCACCAATCTCTGCAGCTTCTCTTCAGAATCTCCCAAGAGCACAGTGTCATCAGCAAAGAGCAGCTGTGACAACTCCCACCCTGTGTGTGATTCTTTATCTTTTAACTCCACGCCTCTTGCCAAGACCCTCGCATTTACTTCTCTTACAACCCCATCTATAAATATATTAAACAACCACGGTGACATCACACATCCTTGTCTAAGGCCTACTTTTACTGGGAAAAAAATTTTCCTCTTTTCTACATACTCTAACTTGAGCCTCACTATCCTCGTAAAAACACTTCACTGCTTTCAGTAACCTACCTCCTACACCATACACTTGCAACATCTGCCACATTGCCCCCCTATCCACCCTGTCATACGCCTTTTCCAAATCCATAAATGCCACAAAGACCTCTTTAGCCTTATCTAAATACTGTTCACTTATATGTTTCACTGTAAACACCTGGTCCACACACCCCCTACCTTTCCTAAAGCCTCCTTGTTCATCTGCTATCCTATTCTCCGTCTTACTCTTAATTCTTTCAATTATAACTCTACCATACACTTTACCAGGTACACTCAACAGACTTATCCCCCTATAATTTTTGCACTCTCTTTTATCCCCTTTGCCTTTATACAAAGGAACTATGCATGCTCTCTGCCAATCCCTAGGTACCTTACCCTCTTCCATACATTTATTAAATAATTGCACCAACCACTCCAAAACTATATCCCCACCTACTTTTAACATTTCTATCTTTATCCCATCAATCCCGGCTGCCTTACCCCCTTTCATTTTACCTACTGCCTCACGAACTTCCCCAACACTCACAACTGGCTCTTCCTCACTCCTACAAGATGTTATTCCTCCTTGCCCTATACACGAAATCACAGCTTCCCTATCTTCATCAACATTTAACAATTCCTCAAAATATTCCCTCCATCTTCCCAATACCTCTAACTCTCCATTTAATAACTCTCCTCTCCTATTTTTAACTGACAAATCCATTTGTTCTCTAGGCTTCCTTAACTTGTTAATCTCACTCCAAAACTTTTTTCTTATTTTCAACAAAATTTGTTGATAACAGCTCACCCACTCTCTCATTTGCTCTCTTTTTACATTGCTTCACCACTCTCTTAACCTCTCTCTTTTTCTCCATATACTCTTCCCTCCTTGCATCACTTCTACTTTGTAAAAACTTCTCATATGCTAACTTTTTCTCCCTTACTACTCTCTTTACATCATCATTCCACCAATCGCTCCTCTTCCCTCCTGCACCCACTTTCCTGTAACCACAAACTTCTGCTGAACACTCTAACACTACATTTTTAAACCTACCCCATTCCTCTTCGACCCCATTGCCTATGCTCTCATTAGCCCATCTATCCTCCAATAGCTGTTTATATCTTACCCTAACTGCCTCCTCTTTTAGTTTATAAACCTTCACCTCTCTCTTCCCTGATGCTTCTATTCTCCTTGTATCCCATCTACCTTTTACTCTCAGTGTAGCTACAACTAGAAAGTGATCTGATATATCTGTGGCCCCTCGATAAACATGTACATCCTGAAGTCTACTCAACAGTCTTTTATCTACTAATACATAATCCAACAAACTACTGTCATTTCGCCCTACATCATATCGTGTATACTTATTTATCCTCTTTTTCTTAAAATATGTATTACCTATAACTAAACCCCTTTCTATACAAAGTTCAATCAAAGGGCTCCCATTATCATTTACACCTGGCACCCCAAACTTACCTACCACACCCTCTCTAAAAGTTTCTCCTACTTTAGCATTCAGGTCCCCTACCACAATTACTCTCTCACTTGGTTCAAAGGCTCCTATACATTCACTTAACATCTCCCAAAATCTCTCTCTCTCCTCTGCATTCCTCTCTTCTCCAGGTGCATACACGCTTATTATGACCCACTTCTCGCATCCAACCTTTACTTTAATCCACATAATTCTCGAATTTACACATTCATATTCTCTTTTCTCCTTCCATAACTGATCATTTAACATTACTGCTACCCCTTCCTTTGCTCTAACTCTCTCAGATACTCCAGATTTAATCCCATTTATTTCCCCCCACTGAAACTCTCCTACCCCCTTCAGCTTTGTTTCGCTTAGAGCCAGGACATCCAACTTCTTTTCATTCATAACATCAGCAATCATCTGTTTCTTGTCATCCGCACTACATCCACGCACATTTAAACAACTTGTACTGGTCATGCAGCTCTTGGAGAATGTGAGATAATCATGTTTGATTCAAGGATAGGTAGGGGGGCCTTCAATTATTTTTAATTTATTCCATAGAGACATGCAAGAGGATAAACATTTAATACTTCAAAACCACAGAGGTAAAGTTCTATATATAAAATATTTGTAGATAATATATTATTTTGACTTATTACTGTGGATAAGAAGGTATAAAACATTAAACTTTTGTGGGTGAAGACTTGTTCCTCCGTCACTGTCTGGTACCTTAAGCTGTGACTGAACTTGGGTTTAGTACAAAAATGCACTAGAAGATAATTATATAAAAATGTACACGTACCAAGAATGCCAAGACGGTACTGGATAATAACAAATATTATATCTTCATTCATGAAGACATATGGTGCAAATTTTCTTATTCCTCCAAAAAAGAAGCCGCCTCCAGGAATTAAGATAATGACTGGAAGTTGGGCTTTAGGCTCACCAGGCTGTAATGAAGACTATTATTATTATTATTATTATTATTATTATTATTATTATTATTATTATTTACTGCAGTAATTACCAATGAAGAACAATGTCTTATTTTGTGTTTAGTAATTTTTCATTATGAGTCTTGAGTTACAAATATTATGAATCTCCTTGCGAGCATCAACCTTATGGAAATACATTGACCGAGATGTGTGTATTTCACATTGTATATTTATTCTCATATTTATTATACAAGCAACTGCTTGTAATGTAAATATCCAAGCAGCTAATGACGTGGCAGGACCTCACTGCCTAATAGCAAGCAAATGGGTATCTGTTCAGACTAAACCTCTGAATCGGAAAGATATGTGATATAAATAACTTTGACCGTGGACTGATTGCTGGTGCCAGATGGTGTGGCTAGATGGCGTATCCTTATCTCCTGGCATTTTTACATACAAGTCTCTAGAGTTTACAAATGGTGTGAAAAGTCCGAAACATCTTCTAAGCGGCAGTTTTGTGGGAAAAACTGCCTTGTTAATAAGAAACGTCAAAGGAGAATAACCAGACTGATTTCAGCTGACAGAATGATGTTGATAACTCAAATTAACATGCATTACAACAATGGTATGCCGAGGAGTATCTGTGAACACACAACATGTCGACCCTTGAGGTGGATGGGCACCAGCAAGAAGAGACCACACCGGGTCTCACTCCTTTCAGTTGAGAACAAGAAATTGAGAATATAGTTTGCACGCTAGAACTTGACAGTTGACGGTTGGAATAACATCGCCTGGTCTGACGAACTGCAGTTTCTGTTGCGACATGCAGATGGAAGAGTCAGAAATTGGCGTAAACCTTTAGGATGTGGAGTAACATGCTGCCGACAATTCTGCAACACCTGCGTGATGCTATAAAGTCAGCATGAACCAGAAACTCTAAGGATTGTTTCCAGCACCTTCTTGAATCCATGCCACGAAGAATTCAGGTTGTTCTAGGTGCAAAGAGGGACTCTACCCAGTAGTAGAAGGGTGCACCTAATAAAGAGGCCTCTGAGTGTATATTAAGAATCCATTTCCAAATTCAGGAAATAAAGAATTTTTAACTAGTTTAGATAAGTAATATTATGGCATGGTAGAGAGGGGCTTAGTTATTTTCATCAACCATTAACTAAACTAATTTTTGATGAACAACGATAAAAATGAAATTATGTGGTAGAAAATAATTTTGTACATTTATTATTAATATTGTAGCTGTTTTGGCAGTCATATATCTTTCTAAAAAGTTATTTTTTATAAAGGAGATATTGTTTAAGTTTTAAATGAAAGACAGGATTTAAAGCAGATGAAAATACTGACACTGTTATTATTTTATGGACAGAATATCCATACAGAAATTATGAGATGGTTACAGTACAAGTTTAATAAAGTTATTATGTTTGCTAAAGTTCCTCAGATTTACAAAACAGTAAGAAAATTCCTTACATTTCCAGTACCTGTATACTACCTGTCTCTCTACAAGACGCCATTCATCACAAAAGCTTGTATATAAACTAAGCTTCGCTATGAACGCAGTTTAATCATATCGTGTAACTTAAACATTATATCCAAACAAGAATATTTTTCTAGATATATCAATGTTGAATGAGTTTAAACCGGAAAGTGAAAAGAATAATTGGTTGAACCTTGGGGGTGAAGATGCTGAGGTAAAGACAGTCTTCCTCTCCCTCGTAAAATGGTTGTTTATCAAACATTAGTGACTGGCCGTTGACCTGGGAGCAGACTGGAGGCTCCTGGGACCCATCCCTCACTCCCTCCCACCCATCACCACGAACTGGGTCCTGTAAGAACATCATTATTAGCATTATGATTGTTATAATTATTATTATATACACGTAGGAATCATACAATGGTAGTGACCAGTGAATACTTCACTAGTATTAAGGTGTTGAAAGATGTAAGACACCAGCAGAAGTGAATGTAATTTTTAGATTTTGCCAGTAGACAATGAAAGATCCTTGATTACGTCCACTCAGAATAGAAAATAGTGTAAATGAATTAGTTAGCCAGGTTTTGAGCTGATACACTGCACAAGGCCCTTCATTTTACATTTCACCAGTACACCACTATTACAACCCAGGAGTCCCAAAGGCCTGTTATCCTGGGTGTAAAGGGAGCAAAATAAACACAGCAGAAAAACTTTTGACTTATATTATCCTTCACCAAGTAAGAACAGAAGTATGTACACTATATACACTATGTACAACAATAGGTATTAGTGCACTCCACGGTAAGCAAGGCAGAATAGAAGCCATTAGAGAGCAGACCGTTCTTCAACCAGCTCTAGAATGGGAATGACAAGAGCAGACAGGTGAGTGGTACCCACAACACCTCTGCGATTGCCAAAACCATCTTCTCATTGGCTGGAACCTGGGTACTGATTGAACGATGGGGCCCCATCGTTAACCCATCGCACCTGGGTCGTTGGTTGGGAAGATAGCCTTTCACAGTACTCGCCCCCATCTTATTCCTTATCCTCATATCAGACATAAACAGAGATATACACCACAGCACCGTATCATCCTTTGCGGATGATACTAGGATCTGCATGAGGCTGTCATCTGCTGAGGATGCGGTTAACCTCCAAGAAGATATAAACAAAGTTTTCCAGTGGGCAACGGTAAACAATATGATGTTCAATGAGGACAAATTCCAACTACTCCGTTATGGAAAACTGGAGGAGATAATAACTAGAACAGAGTATACTACTGACTCCGGCCATACAATAGAGCGGAAAAATAATGTAAGGGACCTGGGAGTAGTAATGTCTGAGGATCTCACTTTCAAGGATCACAACAGTGCCACGATCGCACGTGCAAAGAAAATGATAGGATGGATAATGAGAACTTTCAAAACGAGAGATGCCAAGCCCATGATGATCCTTTTCAAATCACTTGTTCTCTCTAGGCTGGAATACTGCTGTACATTAACATCTCCATTCAAAGCAGGTGAAATCGCAGATCTAGAGAGTGTACAGAGATCCTTTACTGCACGTATAAGTTCTGTCAAGCACCTTAACTACTGGGAACGCTTGGAAGCACTTGACTTGTACTCGTTGAAACGCAGGAGGGAGAGATATATCATAATCTACACTTGGAAAATCTTGGAAGGAATGGTCCCAAATCTGCACACAGAAATCACTCCCTACGAAAGTAAAAGACTGGGAAGGCGATGCAAAATGCCCCCAATAAAAAGTAGGGGCGCCATTGGTACACTAAGAGAAAACACCATAAGTGTCCGGGGCCCAAAACTGTTCAATAGCCTCCCATCAAGCATTAGGGGAATTGCCAATAAACCCCTGGCTGCCTTCAAGAGAGAGCTGGACAGATACCTAAAGTCAGTGCCGGATCAGCCGGGCTGTGGCTCGTACGTTGGACTGCGTGTGGCCAGCAGTAGCAGCCTAGTTGATCAGGCCCTGATCCATCGGGAGTCCTGGTCATGGACCGGGCCGCGGGGGCGTTGATCCCCGGAATAACCTCCAGGTAACCTCCAGGTATGCGCGGAATAAAAGTTACATACTCCTTGCATGCCACAACCACCTATCAAACATGTGTAAAAAATTAACAAAAACAATGTGTAAAATATTTACAGAATTTAGGAAGACTGTAAAACATTTAAAAAACGTCTAAACAAGAGGTAAAAAAACATAATTATTAAAAAATCGAATTTCGCTTTGTTTTCATGAAAGCACCTAAATTTTGCTTCTACGATTTTTCTGAATTATCGTAAATTATGAATTCTGCCAGGTATTTTATCGTTTGGGAAATAGCTTATTTAACTCTACTTACCTGGAAGTTCATTATTAATTGTGCAGTCTTACAGACTCTGTGTATAGAATCAATTATCTAACTATTCCGTTTTACTGATTTTTATTGAAATTATATTTTTTTCTAAATTTTCAAATTTTAAAAAAGATGATATATATATTCTTTATTCCTAGAACATCGAAAATTCAATACACTCTTTATCTTTACTGTCACCTATAACAATATTTCTAAATGTAAGTTTTCTTTTCAGGAACTTTCATATTATTTTGGAAGATTGAGACACATTTGCAACATATGGGAATCTTCATAAAGGTAAAATTTTGCCACACCTGCTTCGACTCACCTCATTCCAGGCTGAGGGATTGATTACCTCAAACTCCTCCTCTCCTTACACCCTTCTGATTTGTGTAAAGTAAAAGGACACAAGTGCAACTAATGTGACATTTTATTGTGGCAACGTTTCGCTCTCCAGGAGAGAAGAAGCCACTGTGTGGTGAAACGTTTCCTCAATAAAGATTCCCATATGTTGCATAAGTGTCTCAATCTTCAACTTGTCGGTTTTTTAAACCATTTATCACATCTGTCAGACACTGCAATGTCATGGGATCTTGATACAAAAAATTCTTCATCCTCGTCCAATCTTCGAACGAAGACCAACTTCGACTAGTGGATGGCACCACTATGACCCCGCCTCCTCCTGCTTTGCCTCACCTGACTGTAGTATATAAGCCACGTTTATGACTCCATGCTGTACTTTCTACAAGATTGATGGACTGAACACATCGACTCCAGGCTGAGGGACTGATTACCTCAAACTCCTTCTCTCTTTACACCCTTCTGATTTGTACTGGACTGATGAAACCACTGTGTGGTGAAGGGCTTCCTCAATAAAGATTCCCATATGTTGCATAAGTCTCTCAATCTTCAACTTATCGGCTTTTTAATTAAACCATTTATCAAATTCATAAATTATCCACTGCCTGTCATCCTCAGTACCAAGGTGCCTTGGAAAGATTTCATCAGACATTAAAAACCATAATGAGAACTTTTTGTATGCATTTTCCTACAGAGTGGGATGAATCACCGCCTCAGTTGTTGTTCACCATAAGAGAAACTGTGCAGGAGTCCACAGGGTAGAGTTCGTTTGAGCTAATCTTTGGGCACAACGTACGAGGTACTCTTCGAGTGCTCAAGGAAGGATGGATTGGAGATGATGCCTGCATAACACTCTACAACAATTCGTCAAGGCTGCAGGTGGCACGTCAGTTGGCTAAGGCTAACTTAAAAACAGCTCAAAATACTATGGAACAGAGGTATGACGGAAACTCAAAGTTTTCTCCTTCCATCCAGGAGACCAGGTGCTCATGCAGGAACCTGTACCTGGCCACACCTTAAAAGCTAGATTTACAGGACCTCTGCAAATTGTAAATAAACTATCTGATGTAAACTATGTGGTAGCTCCCCTTGACAAGTCCTCAAAGAGTAAAACATACCACATAAATCAGATTAAAGCATTTCATACTCCAAATAAAGTCCCAGTAATGACTCTGTCCTCTTCCTCTGCAGACGACCTTGATTCCTTGCACCCTATTCCTGAAATTCAAGTACAGCTTCTCAATTCTGTCCTCCTCAAGGACCCTACCCCTTTGATGGTGGGGCAGTCTAAGAATCAAGTAACAAGTTTAACTACACTCCTACAGTCATAGCAGGACATCTTTTGGGATGTTCCAAAATAATGTACACTAGGATATCATGATGTAGATGTTGGAATCTCAAAACCTATTAAACTCTTCCCCTACAGAGCTAACCCTGAAAAACAGAGGCTACTTCAGCAGGAGGTAGCATTTCTTTTAGAACAAGGGTTAGCAGAGGAGTCATCTAGTCCGTGGGCTTCACCGTGCATCCTTGTTAGGAAGTCTGGTGGAGGGGTTTGAATGTGTACAGACTACCATAAGATGAATAAGGTCATTATTCTAGATGCTCACGCTCTGCCACGTTTGGATGACGTAACTGACTTCGTGGGTAAGGCTACTTTTGTGAAAATTAGACCTCTGTAAAGGTTACTATCAGGTACCTTTGACAGATAAGGCGATGGAAATCTCTGCCTTCGTAATTCCAGGAGGTCATTATTAATATACAGTAACTCGCTGGCATCATTCCAAAAGCTGATCCATCAGGCTATCAGAGGTCTTGAAGGGATGGCCGCTTATCTAGATGACATTGTAGTTGTGTCCGATACTTGGGACCAACATATGTCCAAACTTAAGGTTCTCTTTGAGACATTTCAGAATTTCCAATTAATTGTTAATTCATCTAAATCATCCTTTGGCAAATCTACTCTTTGTTTTATGGGCCATGAAATTTGATAAAATTCTTGCCTTTAAAAATTATCCAGTACCTCATGATAGGAAATCCCTCCAACTTTTCTTATGCATGGTAGGGTTTTATAGACTATTCTGTAAGAATTTTGCAGATGTTGTAACCCCCTTAACCTCATTTAATAATCAGAAATCCCTGTTTCATTGCACCCCAGATTGCAATGATGCATTTAAAAAAGCCAAACGTCTACTTTGTACCGCACCCATTCTACTGTCTCCTGATTTCTCAAAACCCTTACATTACAGGTTGATGTTGTGAGTCAGGGGAATCTGTGGAAGATGGGTTGCAGCCTGGAGCCTATTTCTCTGCCAAATGTCGCACTCACCACAGGGCCTACTCCACAGAAGAAGCCCTGGCTCTGATAGTGGCTTTAGAGCATTTTGAGGTCTACGTGGGTCAGTCGTCTCAAGTGGTCACAGTCTACAGTGAAAACAACCCTCTGGTTTATCTAAATGCCATGAAGAACCACAACAACCGACTCATGTGATGCAATTTCAGGCTGCAACCATACAACATAAATATTATACATATAGCTGGCAAGAATAATAAACTGGCTGATTCTCTTTCCTGAATGTAAATTTCGGTTAGGATTTGTTATGGACAATATGGGTAGAACAACCCTTTTTTTCCCCATTTGTATATATGTAAAATGTTTAATGTAAATAGTGGAAGGATTTTTTTTTTAGTGAGAGGATATTCTGCAACCTTCCGCAGGTATCTTGAACCTACGTTAGCCCTACTGTCTGCTGTCTAACTCAAAGTTTAGAGTCTGACTTTATGTATCGAGAAAAGTTGAGCTCTATCTAATGAGTTGGATGGTTGAGAGGAAAGGTAGGTCCATTATTGGACCATGTCATGGTGGCACTCTATCCATGGAGGTGCAAGGCCAGACTATGAAAGAGGGGACTACATAGGCTTGAGGAACTTCCTGCAGGAGGATCTGTGGGACAGAGAACTGGCAGGAAAGCCAGTAAATGAAATGATGGAATATGTAACAACAAAATGCAAGGAGGCAGTGGAAAGGTTTATTCCCAAGGGCAACAGAAACATTGGGAAGACCAGAACGAGCCCCTGGTTTACCCGACGGTGTAAGGAGGCAAAAACAAAGTGCAATAGAGAATGGAAAAAGTACAGAAGGCAGAGAACACACGAAAATAGGGAGATTAGTCGCAGAGCCAGGAACGAGTATGCACAGGTAAGGAGGGAGGCCCAACGACAGTATGAAAATAACATAGCATCGAAAGTCAAGACTGACCCGAAACTGTTGTATAGCCACATCAGGAGGAAGACAACAGTCAAAGATCAAGTGATCAGACTGAGGACAGACGGTGGAGAACTCACAAGAAATGATCAAGAGGTATGTGAGGAGCTAAACAGGAGATTTAAGGAAGTTTTTACAGTAGAGACAGGAAGGGCTCTGGGAAGACAGCACAGAAGGGAAAATCAAGAGGGAATATACCAACAAGTGTTGGATGACATACGAACAACCGAGGAGGAGGTGCAGAAGCTGCTAAGTGACCTTGATACCTCAAAGGCGATGGGACCGGACATCTCCCCGAGGGTCCTTAGAGAAGGAACAGAGATGCTGTGCATGCCCCTAACCACAATCTTCAACACATCCCTTGAAACTGGGCAACTACCTGAGAAATGGAAGACAGCAAATGTAGTCCCCATATTTAAGAAAGGAAACAGAAACGAGGCACTAAACAACAGACCTGTGTCTCTGACTTGTATAGTATGCAAAGTCATGGAGAAGATTATCAGGAGGAGAGTGGTGGAACACCTGGAACGGAACAAGATTATAAATGAAAACCAGAATGGGTTCATGGAAGGCAAATCCTGTGTCACAAACCTTCTGGAGTTTTATGACAAGATAACAGAAGTAAGACACGAGAGAGAGGGGTGGGTTGATTGCATTTTCCTGGACTGCCGGAAGGCCTTTGACACAGTTCCTCACAAGAGATTAGTGCATAAGCTGGAGGATCAGGCGCATATAACAGGGAGGGCACTGCAATGGATCAGGGAATACCTGACAGGGGGGCAACGAGTCATGGTACGTGAAGAGGTATTACAGTGGGCGCCTGTGACGAGCGGGGTCCCACAGGGGTCAGTTCTAGGACCAGTGCCATTTTTGATATATGCGAATGACATGATGGAAGGAATAGACTCTGAAGTGTCCCTATTCGCAGATGATGTGAAGCTGATGAGAAGAATTAAATCGGATGAGGATGAGGCAGGACTGCAAAGAGACCTGTACAGGCTGGAAACGTGGTCCAGAAACTGGCTTCTCGAATTCAACCCTGCCAAATGCAAAGTCATGAAGATTGGAGAGGGGCAAAAAGACCGCAGACAGAGTATAGGCTAGGTGGACAAAGACTACAGACCTCGCCCAGGGAGAAAGATCTTGGGGTGACCATAACACCGAGCACATCACCAGAGGCACACATCAACCAAATAACTGCTGCAGCATATGGGCGCATGGCAAACCTGAGAATAGCGTTCCGATACCTTAAAAAGGAATCGTTAAAGACACTGTACACTGTGTATATTAGGCCCATACTGGAGTATGCAGCACCAGTCTGGAACCCACACCTGGTCAAGCACGTCAAGAAGTTAGAGAAAGTACAAAGGTTTGCAACAAGGATAGTTCCAGAGCTCAGGGGAATGTCGTACGAGGAAAGGTTAAGGGAAATCGGACTGACGACACTGGAGGACAGAAGGGACAGGGGAGACATGATAACGACATGCAAGATACTGCGGGGAATGGACAAGGTGGACAGAGACAGGATGTTCCAGAGAGGGGACAAAAACAAGGGGTCACAATTGGAAGCTGAAGACTCAGACGAGTCACAGGGACGTTAGGAAGTATTTCTTCAGTCATAGAATCGTTAGGAAGTGGAATAGCCTAGCAAGAGAAGTAGTGGAGGCTGGAACCACACATAGTTTTATGAAGAGATATGACAAAGCTCAGGAAGCAGAGAGAGAGAGAGGACCTAGTAGTGATCAGTGAAGAGGCAGGGCCAGGAGCTGAGTCTCGACCCCTGCAACCACAATTAGGTGAGTACATGGGACACCCCTGCCTAAGTCCCTTACCCATTGCAATCTCCTCCCCCAAACATCAATTTATCTGTACCTGCATCTTGGCCCCTTTGTACAATGTGGTTACCCAATTAACTATTTCTTCCCCATAACTCTGCCTCCTGAGTATAGCCCCCAATGCTCCCCTTTCCACTCTGTCATAGGCCCACTGCCAATCTAAAGCCAACAATGCCACCCTCCCTCCTCCCCCACTTTTGACTCTACAAAACTTCTCAGTATCCCATGACCTTCAATCATCGACCTTCCAGGCAACTCAAACTGCGTGGTACTCCTTGATGGTGTGGTGCCCCTTACCCTTCGGGACCAACACTATAACTGCTGTTGCTTGCTTCCTCCCCATCCCACCCTTCTCTTTCATCTGATTTAATAGCCTGACCATGCAACCCCTTATCAACTCCCAATGTTGTAGATAAAATTCAGCCAGGAGACCGTCTATTCCCGGCACTTTGCCCTTCCTCATTCCCCTTAATGCCATCTCTATTTCCTCTACTGTAATTACCCCTCCTAAAGCCTTCCTATCACTGTTCCCAAAATTGCATGTCACATACTCACACACCTTCTCTAAAGCCACATCCCCCACCCCCACACTTGTCCATTACCCTTCATGCCATTTATCTGCATATGCACACATTCTTTTCATAGCCCTTATCTGCTGACCTACCCTATAATAATAATAATATAATCAAAAAGAAGCGCTAAGCCACTAGGGCTATACAGCGCTGCAGGGTAGGGAAGGAAGCGAGGGTATTGGATGGCAGAAGGGAGGAGGGATGATCAGCAGGTTACAGAAAACAGCGGGGCAGGGGATAGTACAGGGGTAGAGGGTAGCAAGAGATTGAAGTAGAAAGGGCTGAAGGTATCAGAATTTGTGAAGTAGGTCAGTTGTTGTCAAAAAGTCAATGAGAGAGTCCGGATGAAAGGTAGGCCCATCAGCGAGAAGGGAAGGTAAAGAGAGAGCAGCGGAGCGAAGACGACGACAGAGGTAGATTCTGCGTGCTCGTTGATAAAGTGGGCAGTCCAAAAGAATGTGGCTGACTGATAATGGAGCTTGGCAATTCTCACAGAGAGGAGCAAGACGCCTCTCCACGAGATATCCATGAGTAAGACGAGTATGGCCAATGCGAAGACGGGAGAGAGTAGTCTCCCAACCTCGACACTGGTGATAAGAAGACGGCCAGTAACCTATACTCGGTTTAATAGACTGAAGTTTGTTGCCGAGCATAGTAGACCAACGTTGTTGCCAACGGGTGTGAAGGTGGGAAGATATTGCAGCAAAATAGTCCGTAAATGGAATACCTCTATAAGAAACTGGTAGGTCATGTACTGCTGACCGCGCAGCAGTGTCTGCCTGTTCATTGCCCTGTACGTCAACATGACCAGGGACCCAACAAAAAACAATATCTTTATGCTTGGTAAAGATGCGGCGTAGCCAAAGTTGGATACGGAGGACTAAGGGGTGAGGTGTATCAAATTTTTGTATAGCCTGTAAAGCACTAAGGGAGTCTGAGACAACTACAAATGATGACACAGACATAGATGCAATACGGATAAGTGCTGTAAGGATGGCATATAATTCAGCAGTAAAAATACTAGCCGAAGATAGTAAATGCCCTTGTACGACGCTGTCCGGAAACACTGCTGCGAATCCTACGCCGTCAGAAGATCTAGAGCCATCTGTGTACACAGCAATGGCATGAGAATGAGAGTGAAAGTGGTCAAGAAAAAGAGAGCGAGAAGCGACCGTAGACAGTTGGGCTTTCGAGCAAGGGAGGGAGAAAGAACAGACTCGAACAGCTGGAACTTCCCAGGGGGGTAGGGAAAAGTGAGATGCTACATGTACATAGAAAGGTGGTAGTTGAAGAGAAGACAAGAGCGAATGAAGGCGAAGAGAGAAGGGACGGAGTAAACAGGGGCGGCGAATAAATAATGTCTACTAATATCAGTGACCATTCTATAAATGGAAGGATTGCGGAGATCATGAGAGCATACATAGTAGCACAGACAATGGGCATCACGGCAATCGGATAAGGATGGAACGTTCGCTTCTGCATAGAGGCTCTCGACAGGGGAAGAGCGAAAAGCACCAAGGCATAAACGTAATCCTTAGTGATGAATGGGGTTAAGGCTAGAGAGAGTAGCAGGAGATGCCGCTGAATAGATCTGGTCACCATAATCAAGTTTCGATAAAATAAGGGTGGAATGTAGGCGAAGGAGGGTTCGACGATCAGCTCCCCATGAAAGATGAGCAAGGGTTTTAAGAAGGTTCAGCCGGCTGTGACAAGTTGCCTTCAGAGAGGTAATGTGAGGTTTCCAGGATAACCTACGATCAAAGAGGAGGCCCAGAAACTTGACTGTATCACGTTCAGGAATACGGGAGCCATAGAGGTACAAAGGATGATCGGAGATGACAGAGCGTCTAGTGAAAGTAATTTGGTGGGTTTTAGTGCTGGAAAATTTAAACCCACGTGTGGTGGCCCAATTGGAAACACGGTCGACTGCATGTTGGAGAGAAACTGTAATGAGGTGACAGTCAGCGCCTGCACAGGCAATAGCGAAGTCATCAACATAGAGTGATGACCAAATATTTGATGGAAGACTAGAGGCCAAATCATTAATAGCAAGGAGAAAAAGTGTTGTGCTCAGAACACATCCCTGGGGGACACCTTCAGCTTGGATAAAGTCCGGGGAGAGCACATTATTAACCCGAACACGGAAATGCCTGTCAGTTAAAAAGTTCTTAAAGGAAGGATGGTAGATTGCCTCGAAGGCCTAAGGAGTGGGCTTGGGCTAAAATATTATACCTCCAAGTTGTGTCATATGCCTTCTCAAGGTCAAAAAATATGGCAATAACTGAGTGGTTATTCGCAAAGGCATTACGAACATACGTATCCAAGCATAGTAAGGGGTCTATGGTAGAACTTCCCTTACGAAAGCCATATTGACGAGTGGAGAGACTGTTGTGTGTCTCTAAATACCACACTAAACGTCTATTTACTAGGCGTTCCATTACTTTGCAAACTGCACTGGTAAGAGCAATGGGACGATAGTGGGAGGTTTCATGTCCCGTAGTGCCTGGTTTGCGGAAAGGGAGAACAATGGCGGATTTCCACAGCTCTGGAAGAACTCCTTGTGACCAAATAAGATTGTAAAGGCGTAATAGGACTGCAAGGGCTGACTGATGTAAATGTTGTAGCATACGAATATGAATGTCGTCGGGCCCAGCTGCCAATGATCGACAAGCTGAGAGTGTTGCCTCCAGTTCTTGAAGTGTAAAAGGCACATTATACTGTTCTTCTCTGAGAGAAGAAAAGTCCAAGGGTGCTACCTCTCTGGCAGACTTTGAGGAAAGAAATGAGGGGCACAGATGGAGTCCCTGAGAAATACGGACCAGATGATTGCCAATTTCATTGGCAACATCTAGTGGGTTTGCTATATCAACAATGGCAACCCGCAGAACAGGAGCCTGGTCAGGAGAATATTTACCACTCAGTTTTCGTACTTTTTTCCAGACTGCACTCATAGAGGAAGCAGAGGTGATGGTGGAGACATAATCTCGCCAGCAAGTGCGTTTAGCGTCACGGATGACACGGCGAGCGATCGCACGCTTCTGTTTAAAATCAAGGAGTCTCTCTGTGGTTCTATTGTACTGGTACCTGCCCCATGCAGCGCGTTTCAAACGTACTGCACGAGCACAACCAGGAGACCACCAAGGCACGCATTTCTGAGAATGCCTGCCCAAAGTTTGAGGTATAGAATGAGAAGCTGCGGTGAAAACGGAGGACGAGAAGAGGTGTAAAAGCTCATCGATGGAGGACGAAGAAGGAACCTCTTTAAAAACAGTTAGGTGTGAGTAAAGGTTCCAATTTGCCCAATTAAATTGCCAGCGTGGGGTGCGAAGAGGTGGTGAATATGAAGGGGAAGTAAGAATGATTGGGAAATGATCACTGTCATGTAAGTCCGGGAGAACAGACCAAGTGAAGTCTAATGCGGCGGAGGAAGAGCAGACTGAGAGATCGGTGCAAGAGAGAGTATGAGTCCGAGGATCAAAATGGGTGTGAGTACCTGTATTTAAAACATGGAGGGGGTGGGAGGCAAGAAAAGCCTCTAACTGAATTCCACGGGAATCACAGTGAGACCCCCCCCAGAGGAAATGGTGGGCATTAAAATCACCAAGTAACAAAATCGGTGGCGGTAATGACGAAACAAGGAAGGCAATATCCGGAATAGATAATGCCCGAGAAGGAGAGAGATATAAAGAACAGAGCATATACCACCTATGTAAGTGGATATGGGCTGCTGTGTAATGCAGCGAAGTATGAACAAATAGCTGATGGTACAGAATATCAGTGCGTAGAAGAAGGGCACTTTCATTAAAGGTCCCATCAGGAAAAGGATCTGAAGAATACAATAAATTATAGACTGAGATGGTAGAAATAACAGCAGAGTGTAATTTTGGTTCCTGTAAGCAAACACCAACAGGGGCAAACTGGAAGAGTAACATCTGAAGCTCACCCCGATTACCCCTGAGACCGCGTATATTCCACTGTAAATAGGCCATGATTGGCAATGATAAAGATACTTGAAATCCACAGGTAAGGGTTCCTACGGACTAGAGGGGTTAGAAAAGTCCACATGCGGAGGCAGTGGAAAACTTTCAAGCAGCGAAGGAACGGTGCGCTGTGAAGAAAGGAGTTGCGCAGATGGAGCAGAGGAGAGAGAAAGAGCGGAAGGTGGATCAGTGTCCATTGATGGTTTGGTCTCTGCAATATATTCAGAGATTGCTTCAAGTGTTTCGGAATTCAGAGACGTCGTATGGGAGACAATATTGAAAATGGTAGGGGGAGGATGAGTAAAGATTGGAACTGTATTGGACTGTACCAAGGTAGGGGGGGCGAAAGGGTGGAGGGAACTGGAGAAGCGTGGCAGGGGACAGAAGAGGCAGGAACCTGGGAGGTGGCAGAAGAGAAAGAAACTTGGGAGGGAACAGGGGAGGAAGGTACAGTACGAGGAGGAGGGTGAACCTCTACACTTGTAACTGAGCCAGTGAGAGGGGGAGAACCAGAGACAGAGACAGGGAGGGTAAAATGAGGAGGTGGAAGATGGGTAGGAGGTGTTAACGGACCTTCTTTTGACTTTTGAGAAGTAGAGGGACGATTGGGAGGAGGTGTCATACGAGGTCTCGTCGATACTGAGGCTTGTGAGAGAGAACTCGAAGAAGCGAGATCAGACTGAGGCGTTGAAGTAGGGACGTCTGAGCCGAGGACAGCAAAAGGATTAGATACTGGACTGACTATGGGAGAGGTAACCACAGAGGTGGGTGTAGAAGATGGGATACCAGAAGTGGGGGGACGTTTCGAAACACGGGAATAAGAAACACGTGGGAGTCTCCCTTGAAGGCGGAGATGAGAAACTGCCATGGCATAAGGGAGACCTTCTGTCTCTTTGAGGTAACGGATTTCCCGCTCGTTTAAATAGACTTGACAACGGCGAGAGTACGAAGGGTGAGCCTCATGACAGTTAAGGCAAGAGGGAGATCGATTGCAAGACGTATGAGAATGGTCATCGGCACCACACACTGGGCATTCGGCGATAGATCTGCAATATTTCGCTGGATGGCCAAATCGCCAGCAATTTCTACACTGTTGTGGTGTAGGGATCACCTTTCGAACTTGTAACCGATGTCCTGCTATATAAACTGAGGATGGGAGTTCTCGGCTGTCAAAAGTTAAACGAGCCACATTGCTAGGGTATCGTCTCTGCCCGCGGGCAGGAAGAACGTAAGTGTCTACCTTGAGGATTGGGAGATCTTGGAGTTCCAGCTGTTCAAGAATGTCAGTGCCACATGTCTGAAAATTTTGTTGAACTATGGTATGGGGCAGAATGATGGTACCACTACAAGAATTGAGGGAATGATGTTTTTCAAGAGTGACAGGAACAGTATCGATATGGGAAAGATGAGAGAGCTCATGAGCCTGGGTAGCATTCTGTACAGTAATGATGCGCGTACTGCTCTTAAGAGCATGAAAAGAAACATCTTTACCAACATGGCGTAGGAGTGCCTTGCCAATACTGTGGTCAGAAAGATAGGCAGTAGAGGAAGTCGGTCGTAAAGTGAAGAATTTAGTCCATTGGTCAGTCTGAAACTGAGCATGGAAAGGTAGTGAAGGACGTGTCGATCGTTTCTCAGAAGAACGAGAAGGTGGAGAAGTATCATCAGCAGGTAATTGTCGTTGGCGTTTAGGCGTGGGACCAGAGTTGATCCGACGTGGAATGGGTCGGCAATTTGAAAATTGCCGCACCGTAGAGGGAGAGGCCGGAAGCATAGTCAGAGGAGAGCGAAGGCCCGATAAATCGAAGGAGTCAGTCGAGGCCTCAGTACCTGAAGCGGAAGAGGAAACAGCACCGGCAATAGGTACAGAGGCATGTGGAGTGTCTGAAGAGTGGTCCAAAGACGAGGCGGGGTCAGAACGGGGTGCGGTATCAAGAAGGGGCCCGGGGGTAGTAGGTTCATGGACTAGGGCTGCCATGGTTAGGTTACTTCTTTCTTTTTGTTTTTAAGAAAAAAAAGAAAGAAGAAAAGAAAATAAAAATAAAAAAAAGAATAAAAAATGGGCGGACCGGGGAGGGATAGTTCCTAGGAGGAATGAAAGGGCCAGAAATCTCCCTCCACGCCCAAGAGGACCTCAGCACCGCAAGTAGCGCAGATGCAGCATGGAACCCGTGCCATACCCTACCCATCATGCTAGTAAACTAACAATCCGAGATAGCAACCTCACATCTGCCGAGCTACCTCGGTGGACAAAAGAGAGGGCGGCCGGATATCCGCCACAAAGCATACCTCCTTCAGCCACCACCCCCGGAATCCGAAAGGTGGCTTCCAGAGATACACCCGTCGCCCGAAAGACACCCAAAGCTACCAGGATACCGGAGAGGGATCGGGACATCCCCAGGCGATCCAGATTTCACGGCAAACTATGCCACCGCCAAGAACCTCAACGGAATGGGATAGACCCCGGTATCCTTTCCCCTACCTAGGAACTAGCGCGCCTGTGGGAGAAATCCCAAAGGCCAAAAAGAGTAAGGGAAAAAGGGAGGGGTGGGGAGGAGGAGGAGGAAAGGAAAAAGGGGAGGATGAGGAGGATGGGATAGGGGAGGGGAGATTGGAGGGTAATTAGGTTCGGTCTGAGGAAGAAGACCGACAGGTCTAATTCCACAGACCAAGAGCCTCTTCACCACGCCAAGGAGCCCCCCCTTGAAGAGGACCTACCCTATTACCTACCACCGACTCGTGTACCTCGAACCTTGGGATAGCTGTAACCTGCTGCCTTTGCTTTTGATGTTGCAACACACACGCAGATGGCTTGTCGCCCCAAAGCACTTCCTCTACCCCTGCCTGCACCCTTACTGCTTGAAACCTCTCATTTTGTAACTCCCTCAGTCTCGCCTTCACTTCGACAATATCGTTCATAGGATAGTTGCCCCCTACAGCCCTCTGCCCATAACTACCCCTTAACCTGTCCTCTAAATAGTTTGAAAGTCCATATTTTAAGTTATTTATACATTTACCCTCCCTCACATAATATTTCCTAAACCTTTCCTTAGCGACACAATCCCACCATTTCACGACATCTTCCACCCCCTATGCATCCTCACTAAGCTCCTTCCATAGGACAGAAAATTCCTCTAACCCCTCCTCATCATTCAACACACTTATGTCTAATTTCCAGTAACTCCTGTATATTTCTGCAAGTGTCTCCCACCCTACCTCCACCACCACTGGTCTATGATCCGACAATGCTACCTCAACAGTTTTGAAAGATTGTACTACAACCCCTGAGAAAGATACACTCTGTCTAACCTCACCGCATACCCTCTCCTACACCCCCCCTTCATACGTGTTCCATAACTGAATATCCCTCATTAAATCCCTTAGGGTCACAGACACATATCCTGCCCCTTTCGGTTCCCCATCGACCCTCCCAATGATGCAATTCCAGTCGCCTCCTACTAGTGCCACCTCCGGTAATGCACGTAAGAAAAACACAAGGTCTTCACACACAAACTCCTGTTTCACCTGTATGTTATTCTCTGCAGGCGCATACACGCTTACAAAGGACACACGCTTGACCATGCATCAACCATCCACATGCAAATCCCTCCTCCTTGCCCCCTCCCCTCTCACTTTTCTGCAAAACAAACGGGCTCACCTCCCTAATTAATATACCCACACCACCTTTTAAACAGGCAGATGGCAGGGTTACCACCTGAAACCCTGCCATCTCCAACACCTTACTATCCTTAAAATTATGCTCCTGAAGGAACATAACATCCACTCTAGATTTATTCAGAAACATTCTAAACCATTCTCTCTTTACACTATTACACAAACCACCCTTCATGGGGCAGGCCGCAAAGTTTGTGGGCCTGAGCATGTGCTTTTCTGCGCATGTCATCCTACTCATGCCGTGCATCCAGATTCCCATTCTTTATTTCTGACCAATCACAAGCCTTCCCTGAATCGCTTCAACTAAGTGGTGCCGTCCTGTTCTCACTTCCCATTGGTTGAGAGACCAAGATGTAAACACTTTTGGCTTGGCATTGGCGAGAGTAACATTTTTTCATCTAGTGAGACTCAAATACCCTTGGATTTTATCCTCTACAATGTCGGTAAGTACTAATTGTTATGTCTAGTGCATAAATGAATAGTTTAGGCATATTTTGATGTATATATATATATAAAGGCCATGTGAAGCATAATATGAGTGTACCATGCAAATGAGAAAAATGCAACATAAGAGGCCTCAATAAATGTTGGTCTGCCCCTTTTAGGGCAAGTTTTCAATTTCAGTAAATAAATAATTATAAAAAATATTTATATTGCTTATTTGAATTTTGTAGTGGTCTGGATGTGTACAGAATATTTTTGTTGTCCTTCCACATCAATGAGAAATTGTTTTATGGTGAGCCTTCCAACACCAGGTCAAAATATGTCTGCATAAGAGCAACTTCAAGAGCTTCACCAAGTACTTCCAATGGTGACAGTAATGTTTTGCCAACCTTGCAATTGTCATCTGCTCTCCACTACCAGCACTGATGACAGTGTGAGGTTTGATAAAATATTAGGTCACTGGCCAATGCTAGGAGCTACTTAGTTGCAAATATTGCTGCAAAAAGTCATGTCACATCCTCATTTTACTGCTCCATTTACAAAGTAAATCTATGTATAAAGAAGGATAATAATTGCTTCATAGACTTTCATTCTAGCAGTTAGTAATATAGAATGTTCTTTCTCAGGAAACTCAGGAATATGGAACTTGAAAGTTTTATCACTTTGCAATGTGTCCATGTTGCTATTTGGTTCATTTTTATATATTTCTAATACTTACAAAATGTTTGGATACAATTTCCATTTATGTTTTTGATATTGTCTGTTTGTATAATAAGTTAAAAAAATAGTTATTTGGTGTTTTATTAACAATTGCAACTTTGCAACAATTGAAATTATACTCCCTTAATCGGGCAGGCCTTAGTAGATTATGGCTTCACAGACTAGCAATTGCTCGAAAAATAACCATCAGAATTCTATTTATATGGGCTCATTCACCTTACATTGAGATACTCTATCCACTCTAAGGAGTTCAGTTCGAAATTCTAATTTTCCTCTAATATGCCCCATGAAGGATTTTAATTAATGTTTACTGTCATACACCTGAGGCCTTTAAAAGTTTCCACCCCTGCCTCCTCTCTCCACTCTTCCCAGGGGCACCAGAGCTTGTAGTTCCACTTGTCACCCTCACACTTCCCACTCTCTCCCCTTCTTCCTGTGCCTCTTGTCGTGGCCACCACTACCTTCACCTTCCACCCAAATCTGCTTCCCAGGCCACTGTGCTGGCATCAGGACATCATCTGAATCAGACGCAGCAGTCCTCTTCCTCGTGACGACCACATCTTCCATAACTTAGTCTGGGATGCCTCACAATGGACCTCTACTTCCACTGTACATTGGTTCATTGATCCCGGTGACACCTCTGCCACGCTATCAATCCCGTAGTCCGTATGGTTCTCCTGTCATTGACACACCACAGCCGTCAACTTGTCGTCTACTACTCACTCAGGTGCAACCGCCTCCTCAGGCCGTTACAAAGACTTCAACACCTCAGCCAATTCCTCCTCAATATCCAACACTTCCTCCTGTACTTTCTGCTCATCACTTGCTTCTGGAAGAGTCTCTGGGTCAGTTAACTGGTCGAGGGCCTCACCCTCTCCCCCAACCATATGCGCCTCATCCTCTATCTCGCTCCATAGACGACCACGGCCTCCCTCACATCATTGTCCCCCACCTGCTTCCTCCATTGCAGGAGCGGATGCCTCCACCTCTGAGCCAGGCGCTCATTGCTGCTTCCCACACACTGCTGCTATGTGATCATATTCCCCACATAGGCAGCATGTACGTCTTTGCCCGGCATACGAAACCATGACCTGTGTCCTGAATTCCTGTAGGTACATGTAAGACGGTATGGGGTGTTGCAATGTCATTTTTAGGTTAAAAGTGCCTTCCAGTAGACCCGCGTAGGCTCCTGTCACCCACGTACCGTGCTTGACCAAATGAACTGTCCCATATTTCTCAAAAAACACCTCTAATATCTGCCTCATCCATCTCAAAGGGAACATTACGACGCTTGATCCATGTGTAATGCCTGGATACATCAATCATCCTCATGCGAACAGCGTGAGGATGATTGACGATTCGTACACCGTTGCTGTGAGCAATTTCACAAAGAATTCCGTGAGCTCCATTTAAAGCTACCCAGTTTAACTCTCCATCCTTAATGCCATACATCTCTCTGATGACCTTGGGTAGTAATACTTGTGCTGAAACGGGCAATATTGCCCTTCGGAGAAGCTCATTTCTGACAGTGTTGATCCGGCATCTATGACTGAACGCCATGTTGACTAATGGTAGTTCTCCTGGTTTGACAGCAGAGGCACGACAGCACCACCTCACACCACCACAACCAGGCAGCTGAGGAGCATCTGCGCAGTAGATCCTCTAGGCCCGAAAGCGAAGAGCACAATGTTCTGGTGAAAGTTCATGTCTATGCTTGTTGTGTGTGTACTTATGTAAATTATAAGTGGCAGTTGGAATGCCTATCTATTGGAGAGAGGGGGAGGGGTTGGTGTGTGTAGGACGCATGGTATATATACCATGGCATGATGCAAACCGTGGTACTAGTTTACTATGTATTTGCCTGTGGGTTGCTTATTAGGTTAGCTTATGTATAGTTATACATAGTGTATTTTCTTCATGACCTTGTGTAGTGTTGGGCAGAGTTAATGTTTATCACTACCAACATTGCATCTTTTTCCTTGTGTAACTATACATGTATGTAAATGTATGTCCGGTTTTTAATAAAATATAAAAAACCAAAACAATTCAACTTTGGCCCCCTTGTGTCACTTGATTCAGTAGTTGGATCAGTGTTGTTGAGTAACCTGTGTCACATGAACCAGTAGTTGGACCATTACACGTGGGACACAAATGACCATAGGGACAGTAGTTGGAACAGTCTTGCTGGGGCAGATACGGCCTATAGACCAACAGCTGGACCAGCTGTGGTGGGACACATATGGTCTATAGGTCAGTAGCTGGTCCAGTGCCGGAAGGACACATGTGGTCTCTGGGCCAGTAGTTGGTTCAATATTGGAAGGACACATGTGGTCTATCGGCCAGCAGTTAGACCAGTGCTTGTGGGACACATGTGATCTATGAGCTTGTAGATGGAACAGTGTTTGGGGATACATGTGATCTGTTGGTCTGTGACTGGTACAGTGTTGTGGGACACATGTGGTCATTGGACCAGTTGTGGGTTCAGTGATGGTGGGACACATGTGTAGTTAGACCAGCCTCAAATAATATACAGCAATAATATATTCTTCTTACCCTGAGTCGTAGATTTCCTATAGGTGGCTTAGCAAACGGAATAGATTGGAAGGAGTAAAATGGTTTTCCTTCAGTGGAGAACTCCTTGAAACCAGCGATCCTTCCATCCTGTGTGGCAACCACTGGCCTCTCTCCCGCTTCACTATCAGTGGCTGCTCCCATGGCTGCCATCACTACCATTGCTGCTATCACTGCATACCTCATCTTGATCACCTGAACATGTAAACTGTAATGTAAACCGAGTTTTATATGAGAGGATAATTGTAGATTGTTATAATATTGAAAGGAAAGCACTGAGCTTACAGGTGTTATGCCTCGCCTGGTACTGAGATGCATTACCTGAGAAGAAGGTAAAGTAACTCATATTCCTTTTATCAACAACTTTCAATAAGGGTGTATACATGCGCCGAATAAAGGTTACGTACTCTTTGCATTCCACAACAATATATTATTGTTAGTGTTTCCTAGTTCCTTGAAAGTGACTTACACCTTGATGTTTCTGAGAACCAGGGACGTGCAATGAAGTGGCCACACAAGCACTGAGCAACATTATTTCACACAGCTTTGACAGGCAGAGCTCAAACTTGTACTGCTGCTTTGCCCTTTGACAAGTACATAAATTATGGTACTGTTAAAGAAATTATACTAGAGTCGTCCAACTTGTTACCTGTGTGTTTCCAAAGTGCATTTCGTGAGTGGCAGAGAAGACAAGATCAAGGCTGTGATGAATTAGCAAGTGAGGGAAAGACTGCGTTGGAGACGGGGTGCAGAGCCTCAAATTGCAATACTTTTTGCAACCTCATTCAACTGACACTGCATGAAGATTTATATAACTGAGTATCTGCTGACATACAAGAATATTTCACTAACCATACTACATCATATGTTCTAGAGACTGCCACATTAGCAGGCAATTATGAGATATTTCACAAACTTGTGTGTACTAAAGCACAAAGGAATTAGGCACAAGAAAAATATCCTAGGAGTTGGCACCCAAATCAGTTGATCAGTGTCGTCTTCACTCACCTGTTGTTGTAACTCTCGCACTCTACTACGAAGACTCTCAATCCTAAATCTGTTTCTGTGGCAAGGCAGAAATTTGATACCGAGAAGAAAGTTAAATGTACCTACTGTAGGAGAAAAAGACATTCCAGGGAATATTGTTATACACTGTAAAGAGATAGGAGAAATGATCGTGCGGATGGCACCTGCACAAAAGTTGCATCTTCCTCTTGGATACAACAAAGTTACGAAGAATTTAGCAACACGTCAAATTCTATCGCTCAGGAAAGTATTGTTCATGATAGATGACTAGGGTTCAGAAAGTCTGCATGATGATAAAATTCGTTCTGTAATGACTCCTTACTTATTTTTTATTATTTTTATTATCACACTGGCCGACTCCCACCAAGGCAGGGTGGCCCGAAAAAGAAAAACTTTCGCCATCATTCACTCCATCACTGTCTTGCCAGAAGGGTGCTTTACACTACAGTTTTTAAACTGCAACATTAACACCCCTCCTTCAGAGTGCAGGGACTGTACTTCCCATCTCCAGGACTCAATTCCGGCCTGCCGGTTTCCCTGAACCCCTTCATAAATGTTACTTTGCTCACACTCCAACAGCACGTCAAGTATTAAAAACCACTTGTCTCCATTCACTCCTATCAAACATGCTCACGCATGCCTGCTGGAAGTCCAAGCCTCTCGCACACAAAACCTCCTTTACCCCCTCTCTCGAACCTTTCCTAGGCCGACCCCTACCCCGCCTTCCTTCCACTACAGACTGATACACTCTTGAAGTCATTCTGTTTCACTCCATTCTCTCTACATGTCCGAACCACCTCAACAACCCTTCCTCAGCCCTCTGGACAACAGTTTTGGTAATCCCGCACCTCCTCCTAACTTCCAAACTACGAATTCTCTGCATTATATTCACACCACACATTGCCCTCAGACATGACATCTCCACTGCCTCCAGCCTTCTCCTCGCTGCAACATTCATCACCCATGCCTCACACCCATATAAGAGCATTGGTAAAACTATACTCTCATACATTCCCCTCCTTGCCTCCAAGGACAAAGTTCTTTGTCTCCACAGACTCCTAAGTGCACCACTCACTCTTTTCCCCTCATCAATTCTATGATTCACCTCATCTTTCATAGACCCATCCGCTGACACGTCCACTCCCAAATATCTGAATACATTCACCTCCTCCATACTCTCTCCCTCCAATCTGATATTCAATCTTTCATCACCTAATCTTTTTGTTATCCTCATAACCTTACTCTTTCCTGTATTCACCTTTAATTTTCTTCTTTTGCACACCCTACCAAATTCATCCACCAATCTCTGCAACTTCTCTTCAGAATCTCCCAAGAGCACAGTGTCATCAGCAAAGAGCAGCTGTGACAACTCCCACTTTGTGTGTGATTCTTTATCTTTTAACTCCACGCCTCTTGCCAAGACCCTCGCATTTACTTCTCTTACAACCCCATCTATAAATATATTAAACAACCACTGTGACATCACACATCCTTGTCTAAGGCCTACTTTTACTGGGAAAAAATTTCCCTCTTTCCTACATACTCTAACTTGAGCCTCACTATCCTCGTAAAAACTCTTCACTGCTTTCAGTAACCTACCTCCTACACCATACACTTGCAACATCTGCCACATTGCCCCCCTATCCACCCTGGTATACGCCTTTTCCAAATCCATAAATGCCACAAAGACCTCTTTAGCCTTATCTAAATACTGTTCACTTATATGTTTCACTGTAAACACCTGGTCCACACACCCCTTACCTTTCCTAAAGCCTCCTTGTTCATCTGCTATCCTATTCTCCGTCTTACTCTTAATTTTTTCAATAATAACTCTACCATACACTTTACCAGGTATACTCAGCAGACTTATCCCCCTATAATTTTTGCACTCTCTTTTATCCCCTTTGCCTTTATACAAAGGAACTATGCATGTTCTCTGCCAATCCCTAGGTACCTTACCCTATTCCATACATTTATTAAATAATTGCACCAACCACTCCAAAACTATATCCCCACCTGCTTTTAACATTTCTATCTTTATCCCATCAATCCCGGCTGCCTTACCCCCTTTCATTTTACCTACTGCCTCACGAACTTCCCCCACACTCACAACTGGCTCTTCCTCACTCCTACAAGATGTTATTCCTCCTTGTCCTATACACGAAATCACAGCTTCCCTATCTTCATCAACATTTAACAATTCCTCAAAATATTCCCTCCATCTTCCCAATACCTCTAACTCTCCATTTAATAACTCTCCTCTCCTATTTTTAACTGAGAAATCCATCTGTTTTCTAGGCTTTCTTAAACTTGTTAATCTCACTCCAAAACTTTTTCTTATTTTCAACAAAATTTGTTGATAACATCTCACCCACTCTCTCATTTGCTCTCTTTTTACATTGCTTTACCACTCTCTTAACCTCTCTCTTTTTCTCCATATACTCTTCCCTCCTTGCATCACTTCTACTTTGTAAAAACTTCTCATATGCTAACTTTTTCTCCCTTACTACTCTCTTTACATCATCATTCCACCAATCGGTCCTCTTCCGTCCCGCACCCACTTTCCTGTAACCACAAACTTCTGCAGAACACTCTAAGACTACATTTTTAAACCTACCCCATACCTCTTCGACCCCATTGCCTATGCTCTCATTAGCCCATCTATCCTCCAATAGCTGTTTATATCTTACCCTAACTGCCTCCTCTTTTAGTTTATAAACCTTACTTGTCTAGTGGAAACGTGGGACTGGGCGAATCACAGCTAACTGGTGTAATTACGTTCCGAGACATGGGCAGCTATCTCACCTTGTTAAGATGTACTGCCATTAACTAATGGCACTTATGCCAAGATAGACGTCTTCTTAGAGGCCTATAATGGCTGTTATAAAAGTAAGAAGATAAGATAAGATTTCTTTGGGATTTTTAATCCGCGGAGGGTTAGCCACCCAGGATAACCCAAGAAAGTCAGTCTTATTTCCATTGTGCTCCTCAATCTTGTCCCCCAGGATGCGACCCACACCAGCCGAGTAACACCCAGGTGCCTATTTGCTGCTAGGTGAACAGAAGATATATATTGAAACTGCTTACACTTCAGTAGGTATTTCTAGTGGTGCATTTCCTCTCAGGTCAATGGATTTTATGATGGGAAATGACGTCCTTCAAGCTGGTATATGTTAGGAACAACTTGTCATTGATAATACCACTGATGATAATTATGCCAATGAAGCTTGTAAAGATAAGCCTATTTCATTACTATCCTTACCTTTTGAGTTAACTGATAATGATTTGGGTCTGAAAATGTTGATTAGCGACGCACTACACCGTGATCAATACGCCACTGACTTCAAAATTCTTATTCATGAAGATCTGATCAAGGATCAATTTATTGATCGGTCTCTAGAGAGACAGATATAAGAGTAAGTGAGATTGAAGCAAAGGATCTCGATAATTGCTACTATTATTGTAACGGTGTACTGATGGAGAAAAGTACATATATGTTAACAGCTGACAGTGTTTCCACTACAGTCAAGCATCGGGTCGTTTTATCAGTAACATTTCATGAGTACAGTATAGATTTTGATGTCAATAATCCCGTAAGAGGACATCTGGGTGTCAAGAAGACACTAGTTAAGTTGGCGAAACATTTCATTTGACCTATAACAAAGGAAACTGTCTCTGGTCATGTTCGACGCTGCCACATCTGTTAAATGATGAGTACGTCTGCTGACCCCCCCCCCACCTGCTCCTCTTTTTTCTGTACCTGTTTCATTGCTCAAGATGGATTGTTCAACTATCTCGCTTATGTTGCTGAGTCAACCTTTCAACGTCTGATAAACGAGTTGACTTACAACGTAGACAAAGTTGAAGCCTACCTAAACGACCTAGTGGTGTATAGTGACGACTGGGATCAACATTTGCACGTCTCAGAGCATTATTTGAAAAACTGGCTCACTACAACTTAACAATGATCTTAGCTAAATGTAGCTTTGAGCAAGACAAGATTGTATATCTCGGGTTTTGCATAGGTCAACCTGAGGCTGCTCCTATTGATGCTAAGATTTGTGCTATCTCAGCACTTCAGGTACCACAAGACATGGAATCCAATGATTGCTGTTTTTTTTATACATGTATTTTATTTAAAAGCAATATAAATTACAAGGAGGTATAAAAGTAAATAATACCAGAGTACAGAATATGAACAAGGTTACGAACATGCACATCTCAAAAAAAAAAAAAAAAAGAGAGAGCGTAACAACCACGCAAAATACATACATACATACCATTCACTGACACACACAAATTGAAGAGATAACTGGCAATACACGAAAACCTATCTATAAATACATCCACATCATTCACACACTTAATGATCACAGCAATGATCAAAACAATAATTTTATGTAATTATCCTAATTGCTTCAGTTACATAACAATATTTATTACGCAACAATGGTGATATAGGAAAATTACAAAGACATACAAAATTACTACAATGCCTTAGGTATAAATTTAGTCTCAAAACTAAACACATGTAAGCTTCTACGCATTGAAACTTGCAATTCCAAACGAAAAAAAACAATAACACAGCTGCAACTATGACATTCAAGCTCTATACAGCTTTACCAAATACATTATACAGACATAACATAGTGGTATTGACAACAGTACAATACAACATAATATATAAACATGACATAAGTAACACATAAAGACTGTGCCGAGTGCACACCTAACCACAAAAACTTATTAATAACACCGCTGTTGCCCAACTTTATTTACACCATCTGGCGTACATTAAACTCTTTACTCTCAAAACAAAACTGAAAATTTCAGATCACCAGTGACGAACAATACATTAATACAAACATATCACAATATATCTCTAGACACCGTGCATGATCACAGCGTCAACACTATGCAGTGCAAAGCACCTAGAAACAAGTTGGAGCAAATACATGCAATTATTAGAGTAAAACTCCAAATTACAATGCCATGATCGTAAATCAATATTACCACACACAATATGTAAAATATAGCAGTAGATTACCAAACATTTGGCATTAATCCTATTGGAGAAAACTTATCACTCCTCTTAATGTGTCACACTCAAAACTCACCTCAATACCCTGTCCACACACAATTCCACACACACACATTCGACCTCTGCAACACACAACCTTCCCCCCCCCAGGGGAGGCCAGCCCGTTCATGCCCCTGACCGTTTATAAAGTCCATAAATCCCTCAAAAGAAAGTTCCTATAGCCCTCCGAGAAATCCCTCTCCCACCTCTCCCCATATATTTCCCTGTTGCAACACTTTGTTCTATATAAGGATGCTGTTATGGCCATCCTACGTTCTTCCACCCCTTTGTCTCTCATTGCCCATGATATAAAAATGAAATCAACCACTAAGTTAGCCACTGCCCTTTGAACCTTTACCCCTACCCCACCTACATCTAAACTGAGCGCTCTCAAAACCGATAACCCTTTCCCCCCCCCCCCTTCCACATACTGCATTACTTTCCCTAACCATTCCCTCACAACCCCTAGGCTTTCGAAAAAATAAACTACATGAAAAGCTGATTCATCTACCCCACAAACCTGACACTCTCCACCCTTCCTTATTCGCCTATTACGTAATACAACCCCAGAGAGCAATATTCCGTGAAGAAACCTATACATTACCTCCCTCAAGCGCGGCCGGATGAGTAACCCTTTTAATCGACCCCTTATGTCTTCCCATGCATACATCGGGTACACTCCTTTCATTGCCACTGCCACCCTAGGCCATAACTTCCTCTCCATGGACCCTACCCGCATGTTGCTTGGATCTCTGACAATCATTAATAGACGCAACAACTCCTCACCATCTCTCATATCCCGTCCCTTCCACCATCTCCGAATATCTCCCTGCAGCATCCCCAACCCTCCACTCCCCTCCCCCTGAATCCTTAGATACCCATGTTTCACAAATAACCCGCACATAAAAGACAGAAGCTTACGACGACGTTTCGGTCCGACTTGGACCATTGACAAAGTCACATGTGACTTTGTCAATGGTCCAAGTCGGACCGAAACGTCGTCGTAAGCTTCTGTCTTTTATGTGCGGGTTATTTGTGTATTGTTCCAGTCACGGTATTGTGCCTTTTTGTTATTTATACCCATGTTTCACATATACACACTTCAACCTTCTTTCCAAATGAATTAACCCCAGCCCTCCCAAGGCCACCGGAAGTGTTGCCACCTCCCTTCTCAACCAATCGCATCCCGAACCCCAGATAAAACGGAAAACTCTGCTCAACAATCTCCGGACATCCCCATACACCAAAGGGTACAAAGCTGCCACATGCCATATTTTGCTGTACAAAAGCACATTGACCACAATGACCCTCTGGTGTAACGCAAGATGTGTCGGCCGCAACCCTGTCAATCTTCCCAGTACTCTATCTACCACAAAATTTGAATTAACCTCCCTTGCCATCTGAGCATTACCCATATACACAACTCCACAAATTTTCACCCGGTCCATGACACACCACCTCACCCCTTCACCCATGCCCTCCCGCCCATCCCATTCACCTAATCTCATGTGGTTTGACTTATGCACATTCACTGCCATACCTGTTGTCATCCCAAAAACATCTATAACTCTCTCCAGACCCTCCAATCCCTCCCTCCCACTCACTAGGACAGTTGTGCCATCAACATAACCTATGATACCGGGATTCCCACTTCGCATGTCCTCCCTTACCCCTTCCTGTATGCACCTTTCCACTGCCCTATAAAACGGATTCTGTAAACATGCAAATAATATTTGTGACAACGGGCATCCCTGCCTCAATTCCCTGCCCATTTTCACATGCAACCCCACCCTCCCATTAATCTGTACACACATCCCGGCTCTCTGATATAAAGTACGCACCCAATTTACAGTGTCCTCCCCAAACCCATGCCGCTCCACGATTCTCCACAGAGCCTCCCTCTTGACACTGTCATATGCCGTTCTCCAATCCAATGCCAGTACCCCTCGTTCCCCCTCATGTGAACCCTCAATAAACCTTCTAATAACCCCATGCCCCTCATACATTGATCTCCCCGGAATCCCATATTGACCCCTCATTATTACCTTCCAAGTGACTTTCTTTATACGATTTCCCAAAATTTTTGCAAAAAGTTTGTAGTCTGTGCACATGAGTGATATCATATGGTAATCTCTCACCGTGCACTGACTTTCACCCTTTGGCACCAAAACTACAAGCACTGTCACCTGCAACGGTCCCAACGCACCCCTCTCTTTTATGATATTAAACAATTGCACCAAAAAGTCTTTTAATACTCCCCAATGTTGTATGTAAAACTCTGCAGGCAGCCCATCTATTCCCGGTGCCTTACCCCTGCTCATACCCATTAAAGCCATCCACACCTCTTCCTCCACAATAGACCGCTGTAACTGTTCCCTGTCATCCCTGTCAAGCATACACTGCACCCATCCCCCCATCTCTCTTAAAGCCCCCTCTCTCACACCCACACTCCTCATATATGCACTAAGCAAAGCATCAACATACCCTCCCATCCCCCCTATTGTCATCAAATCTTGTCCCTCCCTATACCCCTCGATGTCCTAAAGAACCCTCAAACCCACTATTTACATTGCAACGTGCCGACGCCCCTGCCCACACACGACACACGCCGATGGTCTATCACCCCACATGACCTCCTCCAACCCCCCTAAAACCCTTGCCGCATCAAACCACTCATTTTTGCAGATTGAAGACTCTTAAGTTACATTCACTTGTTAGACGAAGAATGAGGGGAGACCTGATCGAAGTGTATAAGTGGAAGATAGGTATTAATAAAGGGGATATTAATAAGGTCTTGAGGATGTCTCTCCAAGAGAGAACCCGCAGTAATGGATTTAAATTAGATAAGTTTAGATTTAGAAAGGACATAGGAAAGTATTGGTTTGGAAATAGGGTAGTTGATGAGTGGAACAGTCTACCTAGTTGGGTTATTGAGGCTGGGACTTTGGGTAGTTTCAAATCTAGGTTGGATAAGTACATGAGTGGGAGGGGTTGGATTTGAGTGGGACTTTCACATCAGAGCTTATTTCTTGGGTGGCATTGAAAATTGGGTTGGGCAAATGTTTTGTTAGTGGGATGAATTGTAAAGGACCTGCCTAGTATGGGCCAGCAGGCCTCCTGCAGCGTTCCTCCTTTCTTATGTTCTTATGTTCCATTAGGCATTCCTTCATTCCCTCTATGTCTGCCACTGGGGCTCCCATCCTCCCCTTCCTCTCTCATAATACTCACTTAACTGCCCCTCAAGATATCTAATAAGCCCATAAGCCAACTGATTCTCGTGCCGTCCCTCATCTTTGCCGTTGTATCCCACCATCTCAACACATCCCCATTGACTTCCATCCCCTCCCATAAGCCTTTCCACCATTGTGCAAATACAACCCTCCCCTCAACATCTTGAAGCAACCGAACATTCAATTTCCAATAACTCTTATTTCTGTTCGGCCGTCCCTCCCATCCCAAATCCACCAAAACACCTTTATGATCAGAAAAAAATACATCCAAAACCCTTACACTCCACACCACTGCTTTCCTTGTTACATATATTCTGTCCAGCCATGCAGCATACCCCTGCTTCACAAAGGTGTGCTCCAACTCCCACGCCACCCCACCCACATCCACCAACCCTATCCCGGTTAACAGATCCCTCAGAATGCCAGAACAATATCCTGCTCCCCTAGGTTCCTCATCCCTATGGCTTATGACGCAATTCCAGTCCCCTCCCACCACAGCTAATGCTGGAAGCGACCTTAAGTGATACACCAACACTTCACATACGAACTCATTCTTCATTCGACTGTCCCCCTCCGCCAGACCATAAACACACACAAAAGACATCTTATCCCTTCCCCATGTCCCATCCACTCTTATAACCCTCCCCTCCCCCCTCCTCACAATGATGTACAGTGAACGGGCTAGCCTCCCTCACCAAAATAGCCACTCCTCATTTCAATCTCGATGAGTGTGCCGCATGTACAGTATACCCCTCAATCATCAACATACAACCCAGCTTGTGGTTGTGCTCTTGCACAAACACTACATCTACACCATACCTAATGAGAAGCTCATGAAATCATACACACTTCCTATAATTTCTCAGACAATTAATATTTATAGAGAGACTCTTGAATTTGTCAATGGAAGTTTTCCTTTATGTACTACAACACCTTTTTCCCCTTCCCCTTTATATGCCCTTGATTCTGAATGTGTTGAATAACGTTAAGGTGAGGTGGGTGAGGGTGGAAGATGTTCTCCCAGATGTGTTTGAAGATGTTGGTAGCAGCCTGTGGGTCTGAGATGTGTGTGTTTTTGTGGATGATGTGTTTGAATTTGTTGGTGGAAGTTGTGCCTCTGATTTTTTTGATAAAGTTCCAGAAGGCTTTAGTGTTTTTAAACGCTGTTTGTCTGCTTGTTGTATGAGTTGTGACCAGTGATTGTTGTGGTCTTGGTCTAGGCTGTGTAAAATGTTGTTTCTAAGGTAAGTGAGATCTAATCGGACTTGATTAAATCTATGTGTGTTGTAGAGGAAACCGTTTGTGGTAGCAGATAATTAGTCTTCTTGTTCTGATTGAGGGTTTGAAGGAATAACGAGTGGTGTGAGTTTTCTTTGGTATTGCGATGTTGGCTGCTTGTGTAATGGTGTCCTGGATGAGAGCAAGTTGAGTGTCGATGTCAGAGATAGGTTTGTTGTTGTAGTCATAGGTGAGGTTAATATTGTCTATGTGTTATTTGAAAGCATCCCAGTCAGCGTTCTTGTAGGAGAAGGAAGGTGTGGCTGGAATGAGGATAGGGTTGGAGATGTGTAAGATGATGGGAATGTGATCAGAGCTTGTAATAGGGCCAGGTGAGATGTAGTGTTGAAATAGAGAGCTGGCTTGGTTTGCCAGAATGATGTCTGGTTTGCCTTGGCCAGTGTGGTTGTAGAAGGTGTTGAAGTCTAGGCTGAGATGAATTAGGTGTTTATGGTTTGTGAAGTTGAGTAATTGGTGACCAAGTTGGTTGTTACTGGTGTGATGAAAGGCTGTGTGTTTGGCATTCATGTCAGCTAGTAGGTATGTTTGTGTGTTGGTGTAGTTGAAGACTGAGGAGAGGTCGTGTATGTTGAGAATAGTGTTTGGGCGAGCATAGGTGGTGAAAAAGATAAAGGGGCCAAGGTGAGTGTGTATTCTGACTGCAAGACAGTGTTGGTGAATAAAAGGGATTGGAAGAAATTTGTGTTTTATGTTGGATTTGACAATGATGGCAACCCCATCGTGGGGATCATAGGGGGACTGTGGTGCAGTATAACCATAATGGCAGATACGCTGAGGGGCTTTGAGGCAGGTACTGTTTAGCAAAACAATATCTGACCTCTATGCTTTAAGGAGCTCAGCCAGTAAGTGTCTAATAGTATAGTAAGAATATACGTTGAACTGAATCACTTTAAACATGATTTAATGGTTTCATCATAGATAGTGGTGCCATCAGTGGGTATGTGTTTGTAGGTGTTATGGACCCGTTTCTTGGAGGGAGAGGAAGAGATGGATCTGTTTTTATGTTCTTTTGTCTGTCTGTCAAAAGTTGGGGCAGGTTTAGGTTTGATTGGATTTTGTCTGGAGAAGGAATTGAACCTGGATGAAGTTTTGGTTGTGGTGGAGGAGTGGTTGAAGGTAGATGCAGAGTAAGTGGTGGAGGAGAGGGCGAAGGTAGATGCAGAGGAAGTGGAAGCTTTGGTAGGGGATGAGGAAGTGAAAGCCATGGTAAAGGATGAGGAAGTGGAAGCTTTGGTTGGGGATGAGGAAGTGGGTAAGGAGGTGGGGGGAGGGGTTGTTGCAGCAGCAGAAGTAGGGGCATTGGTGGTAGGGGTGGAAGTAGTGAAGAGGGGTAGGGGAGGAGGAGAGCTGGTGGGTGTAGGAAGTGGGGGGGTGGGAGAGAGGGAGGAGGTAGACTCAAGAAATCATAATGACACGATTGCAAACAAACCATACCCCCTGCCGGGATTGAACCCGCGGTCATAGAGACTCAAAACTCCAGCCCGTCACGTTAGCCACTAGACCAGCTAGCCACAATAAGATTCATCCAACTAGATATATTTCTACACCATAGGAAGGTTAGCACAGGCACCACTGTGACCACAAATGCAAGTTTTTACAGACGAATCTCCAGCTAGCGTGGCCGTGACGAACTCTAGCTCAAGTCCCTTCACTGCCGTCAACATGACTCAAGAAATCGTAATGACACGATTGCAAACAAACCATACCCCCGGCCGGGATTGACCCCGCGGTCATAGAGTCTCAAAACTCCAGCCCATCGCGTTAACCACTAGACCAGCTAGCCACAATAAGATTCATCCAACTAGGTATATTTCTGACCGCGGGTTCAATCCCGGCCGGGGGTATGGTTTGTTTGCAATCGTGTCATTACGATTTCTTGAGTCATGTTGATGGCAGTGAAGGGACTTGAGCTAGAGTTCGTCACGGCCATGCTAGCTGGAGATTCGTCTGTAAAAACTTGCATTTGTGGTCACAGAGGTGCCTGTGCTAACCTTCCTATGGTGTAGAAATATACCTAGTTGGATGAATCTTATTGTGGCTAGCTGGTCTAGTGGATAACGCGACAGGCTGGAGTTTCGAGACTCTATGACCGCGGGTTCAATCCTGGCCGGGGGTATGGTTTGAGGAGGTAGAGATTGTAGGGGGCTTAGAAGCAGGAAGGAGGGATAATTAAAGAGGGAAGATTGTTAGCAGACAAGATTAGGTTAAGGACATGTGAGTAGTCTGATTGGTAAACTTGAGAGATTACCATCGCAGAGTGGTCAGCAGTGGCGAGTTGGCAGTTAGTTTTGTAGTCTAGTGTGGGTGTAGGTGTAGGAGTGGTGATTGTAGTCTGTGTGTTGGTGTTTGAAGTGTGTAGAGTAGGAGAGGTAGACCAAGTGCGTGGATGTGGCATGCAAAGAGTACATAACCTTTATTCGGCGCATGTACACACCCTCATTTACAGGCTATCTCCCCCAACCAGCGAACCAGGTTGCTAAGAGTTGATGATGGGGCCCTGTCGTTCAACTAGTGACCAGGTTCTAGCCAATAAGAAGATGGTTTTGGCAATCGCAGAGGTTATGTGTGTACCGCTCTCCTGTCTGCCCTTGTCATTCCCATTCTAGAGCTGGTTGAAGCACGGTCTGCTATCTTGTGGCTTTTATTTCTGCTTTGCTTACCGTGGAGTGCACTATACTTATCACTGTACATAGTGTACATATTGCTGTTTTAAATTGGTGAAGGATAATATAAGTCTAAACTTTCTCTACTGTGTTTATTTGCTCCCATTACACCCGGGGTAACAGGCCATTTGGAATCCTGGGTTGTAATATGGGTAGCCTGTCCGAGAGTTGAGCTGGATTAAAAGAAACGGTTGAGCTTAGGGTGAAGCTCGTAGCAGGAACATTGTGCAGTTTGCTGTCTGGCATTGCTTTACAAATTTTGCGTGTCAGTTGTTACTAGCCTGTTCGGTGTGGAGAATTTTGCAGTCAGCTTTGCTTGTATGCGTATTCTGCAATCGTACTGTGCATAGCTAAGCGTGTTCTGCAAATTAACGTGTTACGTTGGGGTATTCTGCAATCGTACTGTGCACAGCGAATAACTTATGCCACCTAGACGAGTCAGACGTCTGGTGTCGGCATATACTTTGCATAACCTGCCTAAATTGTCCCTACAGCGTTGTTGGCAAATTGCTCGTTCCATTGGCATTACATACAAACGCACTCTCACAGCTGCACAACTGCGTTCACTGATTGCTGACAAACTTATAGAAGAAGAGATGGCACATCAGACTCCTCCCTCTACGGGAGCTAGGGCAAAAACTACTATGTTCTCGCAGGAGGAAGATGATACACCTACGGAGCAAAATGGTCAGTATAGTGCAGCTGGGTTGTCTCAGGGTGAATCAGCGTCGTTGGCACTTGAGCTGGCAAAAATCAATCTTGAGCAAACTAGGGAACAGAGAGCATTCGCAAGGGAAGAATTTGATAGGGAAAGAGAGAGGAGGCAGTTTTCGCATTCTGTAAATAATTTTAGTTTACAAAAAGCAGTACAGTTTGTTCCCCGCTTCAATGAGGCCGAACCAGAGCAATTTTTCGAAAGCTTCGAAAATCAGGCTCGAGCCTTGAGGTGGCCGGAACAGCATTGGGCATCGTTGGTTCATACAGCATTATCGGGTAAGGCACAGGAATTTACGTCAGTATTAAATGACGCTGAATTCTCTGATTATCAAGTAGTGAAGACCACAGTGTTGGGAGCATATACATGTATCCCAGCCAAATACAGAAAAACATTTAAATTAAGCAGGCGGCAGCTTGGTCAATCCCTAGTGGACTTTGTGAGACAGCAAACCAAAGCTTTTACCAGCTGGTATAAAGCAAGTGATGTCTCTACCTTTGAGGAGCTGGTGCAGCTTATTCTGATTGATAACCTGCTGGAGTCTGTGGGACCAGAGGTTCGAGTCTTTCTGCAGGATCGTGACTTAACCACTGCATTGGAGGCAGCCAGGTTGGCTGATACCTTCGAAACTAACCGCTCCTTGTCCGAGCGGTCCCGTCTCTCTTTTCAACAGCCTGGCATGAGCAGAGATCGTCAACCTTGGAGAATGAAGTGCCAGCCGGAGGGAGAACGTCTACGTCAGCCAACTAAGTCACCTGGTGAGCCACGCTTCTCAACATATGGTCCACCTGCGGAGAGGCAAACTACTCATGGTGCATCTCGACAACAGTATCCGGAGAGATACCAGCCAGAACGACACCATTTGCAACGTCAACAGGGAGTAAAGGGCAAGCCTGTCGTCTGCTTCAGGTGCAATAAAGTAGGTCACATCAGTCCCAACTGCCCCCATAAACCCCAACCCATTGGAAAAATCTCTAATATCCCTAGTAACATGTCCCCTAGAGAAGTATAAAAAGGTATGGCCCCTTATTATTGCAAAAGTCTTATTTCCCTTCAAGAAAACTCAGAAACAACTAAAGTAAAGACCTTTAGAGATACTGGAGCATATTGCTCACTTGTAAGAGAGGGAATATTACCCCTTTCAGAGAATACTTCTTTGAATTCCTCTGTTTTATTGGAAGCATTTGGAGGAGCTATATATTCTGTTCCTTTGCATAAAATTTATGTACAGTGCAAATATTACACTGGGTACTTGACTGTAGGTGTCTCGAAAGGATTCCCCATGAAAGATGCAATGTTATTACTGGGTAATAACATTACTACTGTTAGTTCGTGTCCTGAATCTATAATGATTAATTCTTCTCCGGTGTTGGCCATAACTCGGGCAACATCCCAAGGGTTGTCTGGAGAGAATGTTGACCTATCCTTGGACGACTCCGATCTCGGAATAGCCACGTTGTTTTATGAGGCACACCGGCCGGAGCCTCGTAAATCAAGTGAACAGACCCCGATCAAGCCTTCCTATTCCTTGCCCTAAAAGGGGCAGACCAACATTTATTGAGGCCTCTTTTGTTGCACTTTTCTCATTTGCATGGGACACTCATTTTAAGGAACGGACTTATCCCCTGATTTGAATATAGGAACCACATTAGCCATCTTCCACAACTCTGGCAAAACACCGGTAAGGATGGACGCCTTAAACACACTCGTTAATGGCTGACTAAGCTCCATCTTGCATTCCTTAAGTACCCTGGAAAACAACTCATCGGGTCCCGGGGACTTATTTTGCTTCAGTTTGTCTATCTGTTTAATAACCATGTCCCTCGTGACAGTAATATTAGTTAATTTAAATTGATCAGGAACTAAATTGTTAATTACTGGAATCTCATTTACATTGTACTTCCTGTGTAAAACGGACAAAATATAGTCATTAAATAAGGAACACATTTCCAGTTCGTTATCCGTCAGCTGTCCATTCCCAATTTTCAGAGGTCCTACTTTTTCCTTCACTTACGTCCTATACATTTGAAAGAACCCCTTTGGATTAGTCTTTGATTCACTAGCAACTCTAATTTCATAGTCACGTTTAGCCTTTCTAATCCCCTTTTTTACTTCTCTTTTAAGCTGAACATATTGGTCAGTAAGGTTAACCTCTCCTCTTCTGATGCGCCTATAAATTCCCCCTTTTTCCCGTAATAGATGCTTTAACCTACTGTTAACCCATTTGAGATCGTTATTATTAGACCTAGTATATATCTGGGGAATGTATATACTCTGGGCACGGTGTACATTATTAAGAAAAAAATCATAAAAGCAGATCCCTTCATAATCATAAGTATGATCATCGCCAATAAAATCATTAGCTAGATATCCCCAATCAATATTAGACAGATGTTCCCTAAGTCCATTATAGTCTGCAGAACTGAAATCAAGGATTTTTATTGTATTATCATTATTTTTGCATTCCCAGTTAATGCTAAAAGTGATGGACTTGTGATCACTTGCGCCAAGCTCTTCAGTGATCTCCAGATTATTCACGAGTGTTTCTTTATTTGACAAGATTAGGTCTAGCAAATTATTACCACTGGTAGACTCTGCTACGCTCTGCTTCAGAAAACAGTTCTGAACTGTTTCCATAAAGTCACTGGACTCTAAATTACCTGTCAAAGAATTCCAGTCAATTTGACTAAAGTTAAAGTCCCCTACTATGACTATGTTATTGTGTCCAGAAGCCCTAACAATTTCGTCCCAAAGAAGTCTCCCTCTATCGTGATCCAAGCCTTGAGATCGGTATATTACACCAAGAATTAGTTTTTCTTGACCCTCTACAAACTCTACCCAAACAGATTCTGTTACTGCTCCATCTATTTTTATACCTGTTTTTATGCAACAATTAATATTTTCTCGAACATATAATGCAACTCCTCCCCCCTTCCCATTACATCTATCTACATTGAACAACTTAAATCTCTGAATATTACAATCAGCAGTCATATCCCGACTCTTTCAATCATACCACATTTCAGTTAATGCAATGATATCAAAGTTCCCAGCATATGCTACCAAACGTAGTTCTTTAATTTTATTTCTTGCACTTCGACTGTTAGCATAAAATACCATCATATGTTTTTTCTTCTGCACATTTTTCCTATTAATCTTTGTTTTTACACAGTTTCTGGAATTACTATTACCCAGAGTTACTCCATGACAGTTACTATTAAGATTCTTAATATCAGAGCATAAGTCAATATATCCATACTCATTATTTATAATTTTTAAACCCATACCTCTAACTAATCCTAGTTTAAAGTCCTAACAACCAAATCAACTGAGTTAGCAAGAAAACTCACACCTGCCCTGGATAAGTGAACCCCATCCCTGGCATACATGTCATTTCGGCCATAGAAGTTGTCCCAGTTGTCAATGAATGGTACTGCATTATCCTTACAGTGTTTATCAAGCCAACAATTAATGCCAATTGCTCTGGACAACCATTCATTACCAACACCTCTTCTTGGCAAAATGCCACATATAACAGGGCGTCCCCCTTCTTCCTAATTATGTCTATAGCTGTCCTGAACTTTCTAACTAAATCCTCCCTTCTATGCTTGCCTACATCATTGCCTCCAGCATTTAGGCAATTAATAGGATTGATCCCATTACCGTTCATGATGTTGTCAAGCCGGCTAACAATGTCCTCCATCCCAGCCTCAGGAAAGCAAACCCTCTGTCTCCTACCCCTGTCCTTCAAGCAGAATTCCCTATCCATGTATCTAACCTAGCTATCCCCAACAACAATATTCTTACCCTCCTTGTTGTTCGTCGTGACGATCCCAGTAGTCGACTCACTTTCGTCGGGTAGCACCGAGAATGCGTTTGAGGTTTCCACAAGAGTTTCCACAGCAATCTCTTTCTTCTTCATCGTTTCTGGCTTTCCATTCGTCTTCTTGATCGTCAACTTCGTCCCCAGCTGTCCAGCCACTGACCACGATCTTCTATTGGGACTCCGGTGGGGTGAGTGGGAAGGACGGGACAGGCAAAGATTAGCGCTAGAGGGGAGTGTAGAATTGAGTCATGTCTTAACCCTAAAGCTAAGGCGAAAGCGGGTCATAGAATCCAAGGTTATTTGTAAATAGGGTTAGGAGCAGGATCATACAAGGAGTAGAAAAGGTTGTGTTGGTTTGTGGGTCTGCGAATGTCTTCGTCAAAGAGAGAGGTCCAGTAGTCGTGTCGTGTCACAAGTTTGTCTATCTGTCTGCCACTGAGCGTATTCTAGTACAGATTCAGCACAGGGATGTCTAATTGGGCATGGAGAGACTCGCTTGTAGCGATGTCTTCCCATCTGACATCAAGCACCCAGCGCAGCGCCTTGCTATGGACACGCTGCAGTTTAAGTAAGTTTGTTTTTGATGCAAGAGAGAGAGCTAGTGGAGTTATCAAAGTTATCAGAGGACGTATTAGGGATTTGTAGAGGTGAAGTTTGGTGCGTTAAGAGGCATGTTTCAGCTTGTAGAGGCCCGCAAGGGCCTTACTAGCTATTGCATGCCTTGAGTGAATGTGTCCGTGTAAACGAAGAAGGTAGTCAAGATTAACGCCAAGGACAGTGACAGATTGTGTGATGGGGATATAAGTGCGGGTGTCAGCTATTCTGAGCTCGACAGGTAATGGAGGATCACGTTTCCTGCAGTTAAAATACGTAATGCTGGATTTAGCTGCATTGGTTATGATCCTCCATTTTTGTTCCCAGATGGCTATCCTGCCGACCTCATTTTGTGTTTTGTGTGTGAGTGTATCTATATTGGCATGAGTGATAAGTTGTGTAATGTCGTCTGCATAGGCTAGTGTGAAGGAGTTGTGGTATACAGGTGTTGGAATGTCGTTAGTGTATAAAATGTAGAGGGTAGGGGAGAGGACAGATCCCTGGGGTACTCCGGCATTTAGTGTGAAGTAATCAGAGTAACAGCCTTGGAATTTGATTCTCATGGTACGGCCGTCTAGGAAGTTACAGAGGAGTTTACGAGTATTGAGAGGCAGGTTGAAGTTAGTGCATAGTTTGTACTTGAGCCCTTCATGCCAGACAGTGTCAAAGGCTTTTTCAACGTCTTTTGCAACCAGGGCTGTCCTGTTTCTTTGTTTTGTTGAAGAATGGAGTCACTTGTGCAACACATGGGAATCTTTATTGAAGAAACGTTTCGCCACACAGTGGCTTCATCAGTCCAATACAAAGTAGAAATGGGTAAGGAGAGGAGGAGTTCGAGGTAATCAGTCCCTCAACCTGGAATCGATGTGTTCAGTCCACCACTCTTGTAGGAAGTGCAGCATAGGAACGAACGAACGAACGAAAGTTCAGGTAAGATATCCAAAATGGGATGAGCGGGGAAGACGGGACAGACGAAGAACAGTGCTGGAGAGGAGTGTTCTTAGTCGTAGAAATAGAGCCAGGGCTTAACCCAGCAGCGAGGGCGATAGTGGGACAGATATTGAGAAGAGAAATTCAGGCTCTTCTGTTGGGACTCTGGTGGGATGAGCGGGGAGGAAGGGACATGCGACGTTTAGCGCTAGTGAGGAGTGTAGAACTGGGCCATGTCTTAACCCAAAAGCTAAGGCGAACGTGAGTCAGAGAATGGTACCTGTCATAGAAGGTACCTGTCAGCGAATCCAAGGTTATTTGCAAAAAGGATTAGGAGCAGGATCATGCAAGGAGTAGAAAAGGCTGTGTTGGTTTGTGGGTCTGCGAATGTTTTCGTCAAGGAGAGAGGTCCAGTAGTCATGTCTTGTCTCAAGCTTGTCTACCTGTCTGTCACTGGGCGTCTTCCAGTACAGATTCAGCGCATGGATGTCTAATTGGGCAAGGAGAGACTCGCTTGTGGCTATCCTGTCGACCTCATTTTGTGTTTTGTGTGTGAGTGTATCTATATTGGCATGAGTAATAAGTTGTGTAATGTTGTCTGCATAGGCTAGTGTGATGGAGTTGTGGTATACAGGTGTTGGAATGTCGTTAGTGTATAATATGTAGAGGGTAGGGGAGAGGACAGATCCCTGGGGTACTCTGGCATTTAGTGTAAAGTAGTCAGAGTTATAGCCTTGGAATTTTATTCTCATGGTACGGCCGTCTAGGAAGTTGCAGAGGAGTTTACGAGTAGTGAGAGGCAGGTTGAAGTTAGTGCAGAGTTTGTACTTGAGCCCTTAGTGCCAGGCAGTGTCAAAAGCTTTTTCAACGTCTTTTGCAACCAGGGCAGTCCTGTTTCTTTGTTTTGTGTTTATGTGCATGTAGTTGAGAATGATGTTAATGGCATCCTATGTAGATCTGTGTGTTCTGAAGCCAAACTGGCCATCAGAAAGCAGAGAATTGTGTTCCAGGTATCTGCGAAGGCGATGATTGATGAGTTTTTCAAAGAGTTTTCCTAAAGTTTCGAGGAGGCTGATAGGGCGATAGTTTCTAGGGTCAGAGTGGTCTTTATTGGGTTTAGGACGGAGGATAGCAGTAGCAGCTTTAAAGAGGGAATGGAAGTATCCAGAAACAAGGGAGGCATTGAGGAGGTTTGTGTAGGCAGTAATGATAGAGTCAGGAAGGTGTTTCAGGATAATATGGTTTAGGCCAGAGGCACCAGGAGCCTTGGGAGGAAGGTGTCTGAGGAGAGTTTTAACGTCTGTGTTGGTGAAAGGAGTGTCAAGTTCTTGGGAGGAGGTAAGAGAGTCCAGATGGATGTGGCTGTCTGGTGTTGTTTCGTGTGTGTGTTTAGTGTTCCAGTGTTCTATGTTCTGAATGTGTTGAATAGCATTAGGGTGGGGTGGGTGAGAGTGGAAGATGTTCTCCCAGATGTGTTTGAAGATGTTAGTAGCAGCCTGCAGGTCTGAGATGTGTGTGTTGTTGTGGGTGATGTGTTTGAATTTGTTGGTGGGAGTGGTGCCTCTGTTTTTTTTTTTTTTTGATAAAGTTCCAGAAGGCTTTGGTGTTTTTGATACGCTGTTCGTCCGCTTGTAGTATGAGCTGTGACCAGTAATTGTTGTGGTCTTGGTCTAGACTGTGTAGAATGTTGTTTCTGAGGTAAGTGAGATCTAATCGGACTTGATTAAATCTATGTGTGTTGTAGAGAAAGCAGTTGTGGTAACAGATAATTAGTCTTCTTGTTCTGATTGAGGGTTTGAAGGATTAACGAGTGGTGTGGGTTTTCTTTGGTATTGCGGTGTTGGCTGCTCTTGTAATGGTGTTTTGGATGAGAGCAAGTTGAGTGTCAATGTCAGAGATGGGCTTGTTGTTGTAGTCATAGGTGAGGTTAGTATTATCTATGTGTTGTTTGAAGGCATCCCATTTAGCGTTCTTGTAGGAGAAGGAAGGTGTGGCCAGGATGAGGATAGGGTTGGAGGAGATGTGTAAGATGATGGGAATGTGATCAGAGCCTGTAATTGGGCCAGGTGATATGTAGTGTTGAAAGAGAGAGCTGGCTCGGTTTGCTAGAATGATGTCTGGTTTGCCTTGGCCAGTGTGATTGTAGGTGTTGAAGTCTGGGCCGAGATGAACTAGGTGTTTGTGGTTTGTGAATTTGAGTAATTGGTGACCAAGTTGGTTGTTACTGCGTTGAGAAGTTTTTGTCTGGTATCGCTTGAGGTGTACGCTTCGTAGGAGTGTTTGTCAAGAAGGAGTTTGAAGCCTGAGTTGGTTTTGAAGACTTTAAGATGAGGTGCACCAGTGATCTGATATAATAAATTTTCAGGACAGATAGTGGCATCAGGATTAGAGAATTTGAGGTTTAGCGAGAAGGAATTGGATTTAGAAGAAGCAGAGGTAGGTGTGGGCGGTTGGAGGAGAGTGGAAGGGGGGTGGGAGGAGGAAGGCAGTCAAGGCATCGTCTAATTACGAAAAAATGTAATTGGCGGTGACAGTCGGCCAAAAAGTGAGAGTACTCAGCTGGGCAAGTACGTGTAAGTAGACACACATACTTGCCTGGCGCAGGACACTGAGGAGGCGAACTGTAGCTTGATGGAGCACTGTATATCCTGAGTGGCGGCGAGACTGGCTGTATGGCGTGCAGTCAACAGGCGAAGAGAATTCAGGCAGCAACAGGCTTCCTGCCCTTAGGTAGGCATCCACCGACGCACCAATCCTGATGGTGGAGAGGAAGACGAAGTTCCAGCAAGCACTACTCTAAGTGAAGTCTCTCCCAACACGGGGTAATTCGAGAGAGGCGAGATCGTCGATGTGTGAGTGATGTGTTAGGTAAACACACGTCGACAGCATGGGCAAAAGCAAAGCAAACAAGTTCAGGTAAGATCCCAATGGGATGAGGGGGGAAGACGGGACAGATGAAGAATAGCTCTGGAGAGGAGTGTTCTTAGTCAGAGAAATAGAGACAGGGCTTAACCCAGCAGCTAAGGCGATTGTGGGGCAGACTTGAGAACAGGAATAGCAGGGACTGTTGCATCAAACTTGTTGTAGTTGAAGTCTTGAGTCTTAAGTAGCTGGCAGCAGGCTAGTTCACATCAGAGGGTAGAACACATGTGGGAGTTATATGAGTAACTGAGGAGGCAGGTTAGCAATGGAGCCATTTTCGAACCTTTTGAAGCTGCTTCTAGAGAGGTGGTATAATTTAGCTTTGTTACTGAAGGTGAAACATACAGGCTTGATGAATAACAAAAAGGCACAATATCGTGACTGGAACGATACACAAATAGCCCGCACTTAAAAGAGAGAAGCTTACGACGACGTTTCGGTCCGACTTCGACCATTGACAAAGTCACACTGTGACTTTGTCAATGGTCCAAGTCGGACCGAAACGTCGTCGTAAGCTTCTCTCTTTTATGTGCGGGTTATTTGTGTAGGCTTGATGAACTCAAGAACTTGGGTGAGTGTGAAGTTTAGCGGTGATTCACAGGCATATTTGACCGTTCTAGCACCGAGGCTTTTGTAGAGTTCAGTACAGGTTATGGTGTCAGTATTTGAAGAAGTGTTGAAGGTGAGGTTTTCCCATGAGGGTTTACTGGAGTCGTCGCTATCTTCCTTTTCTGGAGTGGATTCATTGGGCGAATCTACAATGGTGGTAGCAGGTGACTGAAGGTCGACAGGAGCAGTGGAGAGGTGTAACGGTTGTGTAACAGTAGGCTGGAAGACAGTGGTTGAGGTAGCATGATCAACGTTGTCAGCGGTGGAAGTGGTTATAGAAGTTACTGGAGCAGTTGCTTGGGCAGGAGACAGGTCTGTAGGTGCAGTAAAGTTAAGGGCGTTGGGAAGGATCTTGAGGATGTCTGCTGAAGGTGTGGAGTCCGGGAAAATTGAAGGCAGGCATGTTGTTCAGACGGAATAGTTCGTTAATGGTGGTGTTGAAAGTGCCGGGGTTTGTTGCGTTTGCAAGGTGTGCATACACCATGCAGTACAGCACCTTGGAGGAAGCACCGTCAGGGAGTGGAGAGAAGGAGTTGCTGGGCGATGGTGCCTGTAGATTAGCGTGTAGAGTCTTGGTGGTGTCGGTTTGTGTTTTGGTTATTGTAGCGTATGTCGGTGAATTGGAGGTGTTCTTCGAAACATTCGTTTTCTTCAATATTTCTTTCCTTAGTGGGCACTTAGCTGCAAGGGTATGATGATTACCCTTGCGGTTAAGACATGATGGTGCTGTAGTAATTGTGCAGGATCTGAAATCGTGTCCATCATTCCCACATTTTGAACAAAACTTCTTATTCTTGACGGGGCAGTCCTTGGTGGTGTGTTTATAGGAGTAGCAGGTCCAGCAGTGGGAGATGTGTGTGAAACGTTCTTGTTCTATATGACTAGGGTGAATGTGGTAATATGAGATGGCCAGACCGTCAGAGAGAGCTTGGGCAGCCATTGAGATGTGTGAGAATGTAATCTTTAGCATAGATGAGGCGTTGGGGATCTTAAAGATCCTGTCTACCGAGGCCCATGTGTTTTGTTCCTCAATAGATGCCTTCAGCGCTTCAGTAGAGAGAGAGGTGACGATATTGTCCAGTCTTTTCACAGAGACCGAACGTTTCGACTTCAAGAATGGAGACGGGGATAGAGTGAATTGTTGTGTTTGTAGGGTCCTGACTGAAGAGTCGTCCATTAGTTTTGATGCTTCCGTGTCGTCTGTGCAGACGACAATGAAGGAGTCCTTCAGAGAGTGGATTGCCGTAAATTTGACCTGCAGACAGGTCAAATTTACGGCAACTGTCAGACACTGCAGCATCATGGGATCTTGTTATAAAGAATTCTTCAACACTTGTCCAACCTTTGGACGAAGACCTACTTCGACTAGTGGATGGTTCCACTATGACCCAACCTCCTCCTGGTTCGCCTCACCTCACTACAGTATATAAGCCGCGTCTACGACCCTATGCTGTACATTCTACAAGATTGATGGACTGAACACATCGACTCCAGGCTGAGGGACTGATTACCTCAAATTCCTCCTCTCCTTACGCCTTTCTACTTTGTATTGGACTGATGAAGCCACTGTGTGGCGAAACGTTTCCTGAATAAAGATTCCTATATGTTGCATAAGTGTCTCAATCTTCACACCCAGAGAAGACACTGCCGAGAAGAGATACATAGTCCTCCCCACCAACTCCATTGCCAAACACGTTTCCAACATCTTTTCCAGTACCTCATTCCAAGTATCTACCTCCACAACCACGACCATCAAGGACATTACCAGAGATAGACAGGACAAGCTTCCATCCTCTGCAGGGGTATACATAATCCCTTGTAATGACTGCAGCAAATTATACGTGGGCGAAACATCAAGGGACCTCCAAACACGTATTTCAGAACACCAATACACAAGCAGGTCTGACGATTCAAGGAATGCCTGTGAACAACACCGTAATTCACACAACCACTTGATAAACTACAGAAACTCAAGACTTATCGCCACAGAAGACAACACTCAATACCGAAGAATCCTGAAATCATCGCTTATCTCTATATCTGACAACTTCAACCAGAATAGTGGCTTCTATAATATAGCTGAACCACTTGCCAGGAAACTTCTTCATCCCTATCCCACATTGTTGCAACCCCTGAATGGGTTACAATGATTATTATGTATATATAATGTATATTATCTTTTCATTTAATTTTATATTGCTTATATTTGCGATAATAGCTAAATCGTAAATGTATGACTTTATATTATTATTTGACTGTTATATTGTTATTTAGCTTATGTTGTTAGGATGTATATAAAATGTGCTCAGTTAGGCTTGATTGTCAAACTACTGTAATTATCGCTTGTCGCTCGTTATACTGCCGGCTTCTGAGCTGCAGTTGTCCACGTAGCTATCACGTGATCGAGGGGGGGTGTCCTCACCTCTCGTGAAGGAGTCAGTCTGATAGAGACTCGCTTGCTGGTTGGACATTGTCTGTCTGAGTCTGCTGGAGACTCGCTTGCTGGTTGGACAGCTTGTCTGTCTGACAGTCTGCTGGAGACTCGCTTGCTGGTTGGACAGCTTGTCTGTCTGACAGTCTGATAGAGACTCGCTTGCTGGTTGGACATTGTCTGTCTGAGTCTGCTAGAGACTCGCTTGCTGGTTGGACATTGTCTGTCTGAGTCTGCTGGAGACTCGCTTGCTGGTTGGACAGATTGTCTGTCTCATTACTCTTGTTAGTTCTGTAGAACTTTGTTCACAGAACATTGTAAAGACTTAGTGATTTTCGACGTTGTACTGAGGTTGTGTGTCACACAGACACTCTGAGTATCTCAGGTCCCGAGCTATAGCTTCTGACCTAATTTTGTACTGGTTCCTGTGTATTGTCACAGTCACAGTTTTACCTATGCTGAACAAAGATTCAGTATTATGGGAGTTTTGTAACTTTTGTGGAGGATCTGCAGATGGTCCCTACTTAGTGTCGTTATATTATTTCCCAGTTCCTGATTGTGTCGCAGTCGCTTGATATTGCATTGCTATTGGGCTTAGCATTCTTTGTTGTTCAAGCAGACTGTTCGGGTTGCCAGTCGGTCAAGAAGATAGTTTATTTGAGGACTTTGTCAGTCACTTGTTTAAGTCTTATTCGAGTCTTGAGACATAGCTAACTACTTAAGAGCACTTACACGCATACACACACTTGTACATATTTGTAATATCTTATTAAATGTTAATGTACCTGACGGTACTTAAGAATTATAAATGTGATATGTGCTTTCAGCACAATAATATTGAACTCGAGAGATTGATTTTATTTTGATTGCTGTAATTAATTTAATTTGACAATATACCTCTAGACAACTTACTACTTAATAAATTTATTAAATTTTAATTTCTCTAGTTAGTAGCCTACCAGTTGTAATCCTAAAGCACTATTGAACCATACTGAATTTTAATGGATAATTGGACAAGGATACTGACTACTTGTTACGAAAACCCAGTAACAGGCTGGATGCTAGAAGGGCACTCCTTTCTAGTATTCACTGGAGATCTCTAAGCTTTTAGAATCGAGTTTTTTTGTAACAAATGGGGGCCTGTCCGGGAGGCTCTTGATCCAAGGTGTTGGAGAAATTGTCCAGTTTGACATACTAGTAAATCTATGGTCAAACACTTTGAGTACTTTCCTAATCTGAAGACTTTGAGTTTAGTCTTGTACAACATACCAGGTGGATGTATGTACCTGACTGAGTCTCTTGATCCAAGGAGATGGAAATACTGTTTATGAGCTCTAGCTCTGACAACCAACACTAAAATTCCTATTAAGATTATAGTTTCCCATAATCACTCTCTCGTAGTACAATTATTTTCGTGATGTATGCTAAAGTGAAACAGTTAATTGATACTCTGACTTTGTCTGAGTTAAGTACATTAAAACTCCAGACGTGTTGGCAAGTAGCCAAATATCTCGGTGTGACGTATAACAGGAATTACACCGCTGAAACTGTCAGAGCATTAATTAAAGATATATTGTTTCCTGCTCATACAGAGATGTCTGATTATGATTCAGATTTAGAAAGCCTAGTGTCACAATTAGGAAGTATGGCTCTATTTGAAGTAGAAGAAAGAGCAACTAGAGCAGAAGTGAGCCTAGTGGCTGAGCCTAGTGTAGCTCAGTTCTCGCTCACACCTTCCCGCCTCACTGACACTATAGCACAGAGTGTAGCTGGTTGGATGACACAGCCTAATACTAGTACAGTGTATACTACACCTGTATTTACTTATCCTAGACCAGATCTAGACACTCTAGAGACGGCTGGACCAAGTGTCCGACCTAAGGACCGTCCAGACCATGTTAATTTCCCTACTCCTCCATTACCCACTGGTCCTATCTCTCAGGAACAGTTTGCGAGGTTTGATGGAGAAAAATACATGTAAGTTGTCAGCTGATAGTGTTTCCAACACAGTCAAGCATCTCGTTGTGTTACCAGTTACATTTCGTGAACAAACCATTGATTTTGCTCACAATAGTCCCATAGGAGTACATTTGGGTGTCAAGAAGACACTCGGTAAACTGGCAAAACATTTTACTTGGCCAAAGATGAAGGAAACAGTAGCTGATCATGTGCGACGTTGCCACGTGTGTCAAGTGACAGGCAACCCAGCGCACACACCTCCACCTGCGCCTCTCATTCCTATCACCGTGCATGGTGAACCATTCTCACGTCTTATTATTGATTGTGTTGGTCCTTTGCCTAGAACCAAACTAGGAAACCAATACTTATTTACTATTATGGACGCTGCAACACGCTATCCCGAAGCTATTCCTATGAGAAAAATTAATGCTCGTGCTATTGTGAGAGCGTTGATGAAATTTTTCTCCCAGGTTGGATTGCCACGAGAGATACAATCAGATCAGGGATCTAACTTCACTTCTAAGATCTTTCGAGAAGCATTATCCCACCTAGGAATAAAGTCTGTACTTTCAACCAGTTATCATCCACAGTCACAAGGGGCTCTAGAGAGATTTCATCAGACACTGAAGTCCATGATGAGAGCTTATTGTGAACATTTTTCTAGAGACTGGGATGAAGGTATACCTTTTCTTCTGTTCGCTATGAGAGAAAGTGAGCAAGAAAGTCTCGGATTTAGTCCGTTTGAATTAATATTCGGACACCAAGTGCGTGGTCCTCTTGCAGTGTTGAAAGACGTGTGGACAGGAAAATCAAATCCATCATTGAGTACTTCACCTTCATTAATGCAGCAACATTTGACAGCCGCTAGAGAGCTAGCTTTGAAAAACCTAGTTTCAGCCCAAGCTAGAATGAAGCAACATTATGACAAGCGTGCTGTCTCTCGTTCTTTTAAAGCAGGAGATAAGGTGATGGCTCGGAAATTAGTACCAGGTCATGCTCTACAAGCCAGGTATGATGGTCCCCTGGAAGTAGTGAAAAAGCTTAGCGACGTAAATTATTTGGTACGTACGCCTGGGAAAAAGAAATCTAATCATGTGTACCATGTTAACCAGCTTAAGGCATACTACGCTAGTCCTCTACCTACTACTTCTATTCTTCCTAGGACAGAGGAAGAAAACGTCAGTCTACCTGACATCTCTAGAGGTATAGAGGTTCGTTTAGAAAATTCAGTGACTCTACAATCACTAGACGATTTTCTTAGTAACCTTGGGATTGATAAAGCTGGTGATGTTAAAAACATGATTTTGCATTTCCCTGAATTGTTCGGTGATGTTCCTAAACGTTGTACTCTGGGTGTACATGACGTTGATGTACAGGGAGCATCACCCATTAAGCAATCACCATATAGAATGAGTCCAACGAAGCATAAAGCATTGAGAGAAGAGGTTGATTTTCTGTTATCTCACGGACTTATTGAACGCAGTAAAAGTCCATGGGCATCTCCCTGTATTTTAGTGCCTAAATCTGACGGTAGTTTCAGGATGTGCACTGATTACAGGAAAGTGAACTCTGTCACCTTGCCTGATGGTTATCCTCTACCTCGCATTGACGACCTTATTGATCGTGTGTCAGGAGCCCAGTTTGTCAGCCGTTTAGATCTCTTACGAGGCTATTATCAAGTCCCGCTTACTGAACGTGCTCAAGAAATATCTGCTTTTACTGTTCAAGATGGATTGTTTAACTACCTCGTCACCCCCTTCGGCCTATGTAACGCGGCTTCTTCATTCCAGCGTATAATGAACGAGTTGACCCACAACTTAGAAGGAGTAGAAGCCTACCTTGACGACTTAGTGGTGTACAGTGACGAGTGGGAACAGCACTTGACGCGTCTCAGAGCATTGTTTGAGAGACTGGCGCACTACAACTTCACTGTCAACTTAGCTAAATGTAGTTTTGGTCAAGCCAAGATTACCTATCTAGGCTTTTGTATCGGCCAAGGTGAGGTTGCTCCTATTGAGGCTAAGGTTCGTGCAATTTCTGAATTTCCAGTGCCACAGGATAGGAAAGGAGTACAGAGATTCCTGGGTATGGCAGGATATTATCGCAGGTTCTGTCCAAACTTTTCTCAGATTGCAGCTCCTCTTACTGAGCTTACTAGTAGCAAAGTTCAGTTCACCTGGACTAGAGATTGTTCAGACTCGTTCAAAAGGTTGAAGCGCTTGCTATCCTCTGCTCCTGTGTTGAAGAGTCCTAATTTCAATCTTCCCTTCTTTTTACATATAGATGCGAGTGGTTATGCAGTGGGTGCTGTGCTGCTCCAACAGTCAACATCCACTGATATTCTCCATCCTATATGTTACTATTCATCTAAGCTTAAACGACACCAGAAAAATTATGCCACTATTGAGAAAGAGGCTCTAGCTCTTGTGGTGTCCTTGGAACATTTTGACGTGTATTTGGGCACTTCCCCATTTAAAATTAACGTTTTTTCAGACCACAATCCACTCACTTATATAAATACCATGAAAAGTAAAAATGCTAGGATCATGAGGTGGGCCCTCAGAATCCAACCTTATTCTATTAGTATAAAACACATAAGTGGTCATTGTAATGTAATTGCTGACGCTCTGTCTCGTCCTTAATAATTATCAGTTACATTAAATTAACGTAATTTTATGCCCAAATACCTTTTGTTACTTGCTATGTCAAATTCAGTAAAGTAACTTAATCCCTCCAGCCCATATTAACTATATATACTCATGTCATGTCTAATTATTATATTTATATATTCACAGTAATGTTGTGTGAGGAGGAGACAAGCTGAGTGTTGAGTGAGTAGTGTGGTGCGGGTGAGGTACTGCGTGACGCAACACTGTCCTGCCGCAGACCCCCCCCTCACTACACACCTTAAGCTGTTTCATACTCAGATGTTCATACTGCCTCGCATTCCACAACCACTACTTAAGAGTGGAATGCAGTCTCCTCTACTATGATCGAGCCTCAACGTGCCCTCCTTGTCAGCGCTATCCTGTCTCTACACTGATGTATATAACCACGAGTATGCAGAAATACGATACTGTGTACTGCCCTAGTTAGGGGCATATCCTAGTGACGGACGCTGTGAAATTGTAGAAGTGCTTGGCACAAGAGACTCGGATTAATATTTTATTGATATGAGTAACCAGAAATAATGTGATAGACATTCATGCAACTCCTAGTGCGACCCTCTGTCGTGTTGGGGGGGGGGGGTGTTGCAACCCCTGAATGGGTTACAATGATTATTATGTATATATAATGTATATTATCTTTTCATTTAATTTTATATTGCTTATATTTGCGATAATAGCTAAATCGTAAATGTATGACTTTATATTATTATTTGACTGTTATATTGTTATTTAGCTTATGTTGTTAGGATGTATATAAAATGTGCTCAGTTAGGCTTGATTGTCAAACTACTGTAATTATCGCTTGTCGCTCGTTATACTGCCGGCTTCTGAGCTGCAGTTGTCCACGTAGCTATCACGTGATCGAGGGGGGGGTGTCCTCACCTCTCGTGAAGGAGTCAGTCTGATAGAGACTCGCTTGCTGGTTGGACATTGTCTGTCTGAGTCTGCTGGAGACTCGCTTGCTGGTTGGACAGCTTGCTGGAGACTGTCTCATTGTCTGTCTGATTCTTGTTAGTTCTGTAGAACTCGCTTGTTCACAGAACATTGTAAAGACTTAGTGATTTTCGACGTTGTACTGAGGTTGTGTGTCACATAGACACTCTGAGTATCTCAGGTCCTTAGCTATAGCTTCTGACCTAATTTTGTACTGGTTCCTGTGTATTGTCACAGTCACAGTTTTACCTATGCTGAACAAAGATTCAGTATTATGGGAGTTTTGTAACTTTTGTGGAGGATCTGCAGATGGTCCCTACTTAGTGTCGTTATATTATTTCCCAGTTCCTGATTCTGTGTCGCAGTCGCTTGATATTGCATTGCTATTGGGCTTAGCATTCTTTGTTGTTCAAGCAGACTGTTCGGGTTGCCAGTCGGTCAAGAAGTTAGTTTATTTGAGGACTTTGTCAGTCACTTGTTTAAGTCTTATTCGAGTCTTGAGACATAGCTAACTACTTAAGAGCACTTACACGCATACACACACTTGTACATATTTGTAATATCTTATTAAATGTTAATGTACCTGACGGTACTTAAGAATTATAAATGTGATATGTGCTTTCAGCACAATAATATTGAACTCGAGAGATTGATTTTATTTTGATTGCTGTAATTAATTTAATTTGATAATATACCTCTAGACAACTTACTACTTAATAAATTTATTAAATTTTAATTTCTCTAGTTAGTAGCCTACCAGTTGTAATCCTAAAGCACTATTGAACCATACTGAATTTTAATGGATAATTGGACAAGGATACTGACTACTTGTTACGAAAACCCAGTAACAGGCTGGATGCTAGAAGGGCAGTCCTTTCTAGTATTCACTGGAGATCTCTAAGCTTTTAGAATCGCGTTTTTTGTAACAATGTCCTTTTACTTTACACATCAGATGCAGCATTCTCCACCTGACCTCAGCATTCTGAGTCTGACTATAAATACTGACGTACCTTCCACCCCAGGTAGATCTGTTTGTGACTTGAAAAAGCTCACTGTGTGGGCGAAACGTTGTCAATAAAGGATCACATTATACTGCATATGTGTTCATATTTCCATTGTGTCGGTATTTTATACCATTTATTTCCCTATGGAAGGGATGAAGCTACCTAGGGACTGGCATAGAGCGTGTATAAATCCGTTGTATAAAGAGGAAAGTATAAGAATTTTAGGAAATATGCCAGTTTAGTATACCAGATAAAATGTATTTTAAAGTTATGTATCAATAGTATGCAATACGAAGATGATCAATTAGACACTTGTGCAACATTTGAGCATCTGTACTTTGTAGACATTTTTGCCATCGGGTGACTTTATGAATACTGCATATGAACATAACCTGAAGGCTATATAAATACTAACAGAAAACAACAGAAGGCGAGGTAGTCAGTCCTTCAGCCTAGGAACATGAGATGAGCAACATAATCTTGAAGAATGTGAAGCAAAGGCAGAAGGAATGACGCTAGAAAAGTGGAGTCTGAAGTGGTGTAAAAGACGTAGGCATTGTCACTAGTAGGTGGGAATTCCCTGTAGAATTAGGTCATAGCTAAAAGCTAGAAACATAACACTCGTCCTACATATTCCCTGTTCACCCAGACTATCTTCTTTTGATTTCTTCATCCCAAAATTAAGACTGGCACTCAAGAAGTCCCGTTTTAACAACATGGAGCAGATGCAAAAGGTCGCAGGCCACACTAGATGTTTGTTTCCTTTTGTATCTCCTCTTCGCTGTATGAAAAACGAGGTCCAGAAAAATGTTTTGAGAAATCGGCACGACATTTTGTACGGAAGGAACCTTAGAAAACTAACCTAACCTTATTATAGCAAGTGCAAGTAAATATGTTTTAGATATGTTTACAATATTTTAATAATAATCAAACACAATTAAATATACTTTTTTGGTTACATTCAGAATGATTTTTGCGAAATTATTGCTTACAAAAATTTTCGCTTGCCTTATTCGGTACAATAGCATTGCTATTTAAGTCTAAATTGCAAGTTTTTACGCATTCGCCATTACATTACATATATATATATATATATATATATATATATATATATATATATATATATATATATATATATATATATATATATATATATATATATATATATATATATATATATATATATATATATATATATATATATATATATATATACATATATATATATATATATATATATATATATATATATATATATATATATATATATATATATATATATATATATATATATATATATATATATATATAGTAGGTTGGGAGACAGCAACCACCCAGGGAAGTACTACCGTCCTGCCAGATGACTGTGAAACAAAAACCTGTAACTGTTTTGCATGATGGTAGGATTGCTGGTTTCTTTTTCTGTCTCATAAACACGCTAGATAACAGGGATATCTTGCTACTCCTACTTACACTTTGGTCACACTTCACAGACACGCACATGCATATATATATATACATACATCTAGGTTTTTTCTCCTTTTTCTAAATAGCTCTTGTTCTTCTTTATTTCTTCTATTGTCCATGGGGAAGTGGAAAAGAATCTTTCCTCCGTAAGCCATGCGTGTCGTATGAGGCGACTAAAATGCCGGGAGCAATGGGCTAGTAACCCCTTCTCCTGTAGACATTTACTAAAAAAGAGAAGAAGAAAAACTTTATAAAACTGGGATGCTTAAATGTGCGTGGATGTAGTGCGGATGACAAGAAACAAATGATTGCTGATGTTATGAATGAAAAGAAGTTGGATGTCCTGGCCCTAAGCGAAACAAAGCTGAAGGAGGTAGGAGAGTTTCAGTGGGGGGAAATAAATGGGATTAAATCCGGAGTATCTGAGAGAGTTAGAGCAAAGGAAGGGGTAGCAGTAATGTTAAATGATCAGTTATGGAAGGAGAAAAGAGAATATGAATGTGTAAATTCAAGAATTATGTGGATTAAAGTAAAGGTTGGATGCGAGAAGTGGGTCATAATAAGCGTGTATGCACCTGGAGAAGAGAGGAATGCAGAGGAGAGAGAGAGATTTTGGGAGATGTTAAGTGAATGTATAGGAGCCTTTGAACCAGGTGAGTGAGTAATTGTGGTAGGGGACCTGAATGCTAAAGTAGGAGAAACTTTTAGAGAGGGTGTGGTAGGTAAGTTTGGGGTGCCAGGTGTAAATGATAATGGGGGCCCTTTGATTGAACTTTGTATAGAACGGGGTTTAGTTATAGGTAATACATATTTTAAGAAAAAGAGGATAAATAAGTATACAAGATATGATGTAGGGCGAAATGACAGTAGTTTGTTGGATTATGTATTGGAAGATAAAAGACTGTTGAGTAGACTTCAGGATGTACATGTTTATAGAGGGGCCAAAGATATATCAGATCACTTTCTAGTTGTAGCTACACTGAGAGTAAAAGGTAGATGGGATACAAGGAGAATAGAAGCATCAGGGAAGAAAGAGGTGAAGGTTTATAAACTATAAGAGGAGGCAGTTAGGGTAAGATATAAACAGCTATTGGAGGATAGATGGGCTAATGAGAGCATAGGCAATGGGGTCGAAGAGGTATGGGGTAGGTTTAAAAATGTAGTGTTAGAGTGTTCAGCAGAAGTTTGTGGTTACAGGAAAGTGGGTGCAGGAGGGAAGAGGAGCGATTGGTGGAATGATGATGTAAAGAGAGTAGTAAGGGAGAAAAAGTTAGCATATGAGAAGTTTTTACAAAGTAGAAGTGATGCAAGGAGGGAAGAGTATATGGAGAAAAGGAGAGAGGTTAAGAGAGTGGTGAAGCAATGTAAAAAGAGAGCAAATGAGAGAGTGGGTGAGATGTTATCAACAAATTTTGTTGAAAATAAGAAAAAGTTTTGGAGTGAGATTAACAAGTTAAGAAAGCCTAGAGAACAAATGGATTTGTCAGTTAAAAATAGGAGAGGAGAGTTATTAAATGGAGAGTTAGAGGTATTGGGAAGATGGAGGGAATATTTTGAGGAATTGTTAAATGTTGATGAAGATAGGGAAGCTGTGATTTCGTGTATAGGGCAAGGAGGAATAACATCTTGTAGGAGTGAGGAAGAGCCAGTTGTGAGTATGGGGGAAGTTCGTGAGGCAGTAGGTAAAATGAAAGGGGGTAAGGGAGCCGGGATTGATGATATAAAGATAGAAATGTTAAAAGCAGGTGGGGATATAGTTTTGGAGTGGTTGGTGCAATTATTTAATAAATGTATGGAAGAGGGTAAGGTACCTAGGGATTGGCAGAGAGCATGCATAGTTCCTTTGTATAAAGGCAAAGGGGATAAAAGAGAGTGCAAAAATTATAGGGGGATAAGTCTGTTGAGTATACCTGGTAAAGTGTATGGCAGAGTTATAATTGAAAGAATTAAGAGTAAGACGGAGAATAGGATAGCAGATGAACAAGGAGGCTTCAGGAAAGGTAGGGGGTGTGTGGACCAGGTGCTTACAGTGAAACATATAAGTGAACAGTGTTTAGATAAGGCTAAAGAGGTCTTTGTTGCATTTATAGATTTGGAAAAGGCGTATGACAGGGTGGATAGGGGGGCAATGTGGCAGATGTTGCAAGTGTATGGTGTAGGAGGTAGGTTACTGAAAGCAGTGAAGAGTTTTTACGAGGATAGTGAGGCTCAAGTTAGAGTATGTAGGAAAGAGGGAAACTTTTTCCCAGTAAAAGTAGGCCTTAGACAAGGATGTGTGATGTCACCGTGGTTGTTTAATATATTTATAGATGGGGTTGTAAGAGAAGTAAATGCGAGGGTCTTGGCAAGAGGCGTGGAGTTAAAAGATAAAGAATCACACAAAAAGTGGGAGTTGTCACAGCTGCTCTTTGCTGATGACACTGTGCTCTTGGGAGATTCTGAAGAGAAGTTGCAGAGATTGGTGGATGAATTTGGTAGGGTGTGCAAAAGAAGAAAATTAAAGGTGAATACAGGAAAGAGTAAGGTTATGAGGATAACAAAAAGATTAGGTGATGAAAGATTGGATATCAGATTGGATGGAGGGAGAGAGTATGAAGGAGGTGAACGTATTCAGATATTTGGGAGTGGACGTGTCAGCGGATGGGTCTATGAAAGATGAGGTGAATCATAGAATTGATGAGGGAAAAAGAGTGAGTGGTGCACTTAGGAGTCTG